>NW_026869849.1:4944956-5247119 GCF_018135715.1 Danaus plexippus | reverse complement strand
TTACAGGTATGACATGGCGCCCAGGACCCGGCCATTACCAATTTAGCACCTCAAGATGGCTACAGACATGCCGGCATTTCAGAAAGTCAATTTAAATTAATGTCTTATTTAATATAACACAAATTGAATATTAATATTACATATTCTTTACCACTATTTTCCTCCCATATAATTTGTTTACGAATTAAACCTCAATAAATTAATAAACTTACCATTTTGTGTAATCTATCCACTGTTGGTGCTGTTTTTAGAAATCAACGATATTTTGAAATTGTCTAACGTATTTCACACCTCGAATTAAACTTAATTTCCACCCAAACCAATCAATATTTATAGATAAAACGCCGCTAACCTACTTCACTCAATTCATTCCATCATTTTTATTTTTGTCTATCATAGAGTATTAACTATTCCATAAAATGACATATGTAATGGCATACAGAGTAAATGTAAAGGCAGAACAGATTCCAATTCCATAGACAGTGGTAACAGTATTATAATTGCGCCCGTTGATTTTATAGAAATCGAATGAAAAATTTATAAAAAAAAACCGGGTAATGAGTGGGTATAATGTCAAACATCCATAAAATACCAAAAATAATTTAAAATATTTTGTGTCTCGATGTCTTTTCAAGATTACACAAAAAAGAATGTGTCTAAATGTGATGGGTAAGTATATCAAAGCATACTAGGACAGGCCATATTTTAAACAAACAACAAGACTACTTGGATATTTTTCTGTCATTTTGTTTTTTTACTTTTTTTTAAATATATTTAAGAGCTTTTTTGTCTAAATAAATTGTTAACAAAGAGAGCAACTTAAATTTCAAATCAATAAACCAAATGTCGAATATATTTTTATAAATAATATTATATTATTTGAACCGTAACAATATATTTATGGGATAATAGTAGTATATTAAACCTTCTTTTTACATTTACTACTCTAAATATGCCCGCTGAATGTTTTACCTTTAGGTAGTAGATATTTTAAAAATACAAAAATATATTTTTTAGACGCACGTAGCGTCGGAAATTAGAACGGGTTAATTTTTTCAAAATATTTGTTGTACTCTTTGTTATCTGTTGTAGCTGAAATGGAGAGTTTATTTGGTAATATAGCTGGGATACTCGTTGAATTATTGATGAGGTTTTGTCCACAATCACGACTTTTTAAGGTAGTAGAACCTAGCTGTGATTAAGTTACTACAGTTCGAACATGGGCTCGCTCGACCGGACAAGTAGCACCCTCTCACAGAAGATCGATGAGAAGTAGCCTTTAGTGGCTGCTTTTCGTCCGACGTTGGAGAGAGCCGGTCCTCTCCCTTTTCCCTTTTCCCACCGATTCCTTTCCTTCTTACACAAACAAGGTTAGCAATGTATCCGCAACATTCTATATAGTTTTAGCTTTTTTGGTTTTCTTGATGAAATTATCTTTTCGAATCATTTCATAAGAAATTGAATGTAAGTTTTTCAGACAGGGTTTCAATCATACCTTTGCAGCCACCATCTTCAAGGGAAGACGAGATGAAAGTATGTTAGTTTCATTTAAATGTGTACACGCTAAAATCTTAAATATCACCATCTCATAAGAAATTTTAAATTTCTATAAAGCGACTTGTTATATAAACATCGGATACATGTGGAAGGTCATATGTAAACTCAGTTTTTTATATGTAAACTCAGCTTACTCTTTTATTATTAATACGGAGGTAAAATACTTCCCTCTGCATCGCAAAGAGTAATCAAGTAAAAAGTTTCTCATACTTTTGTCACGTTAACTTCTCTAGTTCCTTTTGCAGTCCAAACTTTCCTTAATATATTTACTACCTGCATTCTAGTCTCATCCTCATTAAAAATATTTTGCGGTTTATTTATCATATCATTTTTTACTTAATCTACTTCTAGAAGCTTAAAAAATGGAATCATTTCTTGTCTGTTGATACTTTAGTCTCTTGTTACAGAAAACTGGGTGTACGAAGATATCGTTTTCCTTTCGAGGAACATCGTAAGCCAATTTTGTCCTGCCCTCTCCTGTTCCCTGAAAAAAAAAATGGAATACCAAGCTTTTCAGGAAACTGATAACCCAGGCGCGAATTGTGGTCTAATCGAGTACAAAACTAGCACAAGCTAGACGCCTTTTATAAATTTTTTCCATGGTCCTCTGATTCAATTATACCTACTTCCTTATATTTTTTTAGGTATGCGAAAATAGAAAACTCTCTTTAAATAATAATAATCAAATGATTGTTTATTTGTATGAAAAATATTAAAAAATAACAAAAGAATAAAATGGGTACTTAAATGTAGCCCACTGAAATCATTATTATATAAATTACACAGTATATATATTTATTTCTCTGAAATATGTGACGTTCTTAAGCGTGATTGAACAGTTACCAAATTGTTTCTATGGCAGCATGGATTTCAGTTTTACATAAAACAGTACTCTCTCACTCGATCAGGAGATCACGAGATATAGCATCTCTCCTAACATGGCGTTTATCTCAATCACACCAAAAATTTCTTAACTAAATTTATAAAACTATAAAATACTTAGAACTGTTAGTGAATTTCCTGATATGAAAGACTATTTAAGAAAATTGTTTGGCGAGCCGAAACATACCACTCATCTTTCAGAAGGTTAACAAAAATGATGTTGAAATGAAGAGAGTTTTGAAGATGGTACTTGATGTTCTATCAGAAGTTCAATAATTATATTATTCCTTTGGAGTAGTATTTATAAGTTTAAAATGATCAGTAGTGATTATTTTATATGTAAACTTACTTTTTTATACTAATATATAGATAATCCAAATAATAAATCGTAATAATCAACCGAAGTAACTCTGAACTTACCTCAAAATGTGTTTGTGACGTTTGTTTCAGTGCCTTTGATATTTTCCAAAAATCAAGAATTAATAAATTGATATTTGTACAATCAGCTACGACTAAACCAACTATTAAATGTCATGATAACATTAATGAATATTTTATTGTTGACAAAGGTATTACCAAATTAAGAAAAAAATATATAATTTTTTTTAAAACTATTGAACTATTGTCAAGCCATTATATTGTACTAAATGTTCTAAAGATACTAAGTTTCATATTACAAATGACGATTGTTCTGATAAGGAAGTATTTAATAAAACTTTACCACAATGAACAAGATTTTTAATAAAATTTACATAGAATCTGGTGGAGGGTGTTTCCTCCAAGAGATAAAATTTTTATGATAAAAAATTATATGAAAGGAGAATGGTTAATTTAACAAAAAGGGGAATCGCAAAAAGATCTTTTATAGGTATAAAATTATGAATTCTCAAGCATTGATATTCCTAAGCTCTAAGCATTGAAACTTTACACATCATAGCATATCACAAAATAGCGTCTCGTGTCGGGAGATTTCAGCAAGTTAAAGGATTCACAATAAAAACAATATTGCAGTGGAGCGTTCAAATTAAATCCGTCGATAATGGTGGCAAGAGCAAGGAGCTCATCAGACAACGCAAGCGACATCTACTTATCCGGTAGCGTATTACTTTAGAACAATGTAAAATAGGTGCTGCCTTTAAAATATCGACGAGAAATCATCCCTGATATTGATATTGGTTATAACTTTTTCAAACTATAAACTTTATAACTTTCCAAACACAATAATTTTATGGAAAAAAATGTTACATAAAAGTTTAAGTAAAAATTAAATAATAAATTTAAAGGCTATGACCCTTACCAGAATCCGTAAAATACCAAGGTAATAGATAATATATTAAATAAATATTTAGCGGGAATCTCAATATATTAGATATTTAATTGTGTCCTTATTTTTATACTTAGATTATCAGTGTTTCCAAAATTCACTTTAAATCATAATTCTTCTACATCCCTATGCTATATTTTACCTTAGATAGTGGTGCCTCCAAAGAACGAGACTCTTATATCCCTTATTTGTATATACTTAACGCATACTTAATCATTTCCATTCCTTAGTATTTTTCTTCAGGTTGCAAAGTTGCAATAAAGCGTTTTTAATGTTTTTAGCAAAATTTATATATTGAAGTTAGTTAAATGCAAGACGCGACTCATTTATGACGTTGTTTTAGAAACCAATTAACTTTATCTCTCTATGTCTGTTTATGAAACCTCGATCGTAGTAAAAGTATAATTAAATTTGGAGTTAAGTTTAATTCAAAAATAAGTCTAACAGACCGTCCTCCTAACAGTAGGTACATATGAGTATTATTGTTTGTGCATTTATAAGTTGCGATATTGTGTTTCGACAGCCTTATACAGAAAAAAATCTAATTGATTCTGGATTGATTTAATGTTTGGTATTAAATATGTAGTTTGAAATGTAAACAAAACATAAATTTATTGAACATCTTATTTACATAATTTAATAATATGTTAAGGTCGGTTGTCGAATTGCACTAAAATTATTAAATACATCGCTGCAGATGTCAGCATCTGAAACAATTTTCAGTTTTTTTTTTTATATTTTAAATGTATAATACTCCTTTTTGGACTCATTATTAATTTCCCAAAAAAGAATTTCTCCATGTTAGATCGTATTACTATTTATAATCACACATCAAATACTTAATCTGTTTCTTTGTATCTATCAAATCGTAATTAAAGTTAAGATTATGGAGATTACAAGAGACAAGTCAAAACGGTAATTAAGAGTGAAGTCATCACATAAAACAAAACAACTTAATATCTTCTTACAAGTTGAATACATGCACTTTTTAATTATTGACAAACTTACATTATATAATAGGGTGCCATCAAGCTGAAAGTATTCATAAGCGGTCAATTCAAATCTTTGGTACGTCATAAGTGATGAAAAATGTTGTATCTGGAATAAATATTAATATTAATATATATTAAACACAAATGTTGAATGCTTGGACTTTTATACTTATATATAAAGTTCAAGAAGATTCATATTATATAAACCTAAAACATATTAGTTTTGCACTAAATACAGTAGGTATAGGAATATTTACCCTCCATATATAGTTTCGTTTGAAATGTACTCATATAGTCTTGAATTTGAACTTCTAAATAAGGAATAATAAAGTTAATTACCTCTAAAAACGATCGCAAATCTTGTTTTTCTATCGATAAGTTGTGTAGTCGCTGACCAATTTTTAATGCCTAAGGAAGATAATATTTTTCAGTAGATTAAGTTAAATGACGTATAAAACCTTCAATAAACTAACCTCCTCCTTTAACCTGGTGCCTGAAAGTGCTATTACGTAGACTTTTAGAACTTGATAGAGAATCCAAATGGAACAATTAACGAAGTCGTGGGTTGTGAGTGTTCCATCGATTACCAAGCCGTGGTATATTATATGAGCCTCACAAATAAGTGAATGAAAACATTGAATAGAAGATGCTAAGATCGGTGCTTGAAAAGCTCTGTTAATGTAGGTTTTTATTTCAAATGCTTTTATGTAAGCTAATTCTAACTGTCGAAGGCTCAATGTAGTTTTCGGTTTAACTTTTATGAAACCATCTGTTTTGATATTCCGATTACTGTCGAGTTCAAGGAAAATATCGTTTATGTTAGCCAATATAGCGACTACCATCATAATGAGGACATAGTAAAAGGCGATTGATACGAACTGTATCATTTGAGGTAAATTAAAAGTCGTTGCCACTAAAATAATTTTCCATACACTATTATTACGTGAAAAGTTAACACAAATTTGAAGTAATAATAGTAATAATAAAACAGTCATGACTATAATACTCGATTGGAATTGAAGCCGTCTTAGTATTGTTTCACAGTTTCGTCCTGGTGGCATTTCGACCCACGTTGTACCGAGACTATTTATTATCTTGATGTATACTTCTCGATTTATAAACGCGCATATATAAGCTGTTATACAAAATATCACCAGAGCAACAATTTCTATGACATAGTTCATTTGAGGAACAAAATCTTCAGTCATCCCAATATATTCGGTCGAGAAAAATATGTATTGTACATGTAATATCGTGAAAGCTATCATAGTCAAAATTATTGATATACCACATAAGGAATTCACATATACGGATTTATTTTTAATTTTTAAAAAACTTTTAGATTTTGAAAATTGAACACTGTATGGGAACAATCCGAATAACGATATCACAAAATATAGCGGTTTGATAATATTCTGCATGAGAGGTAATTCAACAGAACTTGAAAATAGAAATACTTTCAATGATTTAAACATATTACTAAATGGTTTTTCAGCAGAGCCTTTGAAGGTGAATCATAGCTGAAAACAGTTTGACTGACGGCAAAAGCTATTCAAGTGCAATGGAAAGGGTGGCAAATTACAATATTCTAACTAACTGTTGCCAAGTAATCAAACATTCATATTTTATTTGGGTTTTTAAATGCGCGGTATAATAAATAATTTTGTAACGACAAGTTTTTTTCCATGTAACTGGACTTAATTACCATTTTATGTTACATAATAACAGGCAATTCACATCGGGAACATACCACTGAGGTATTTTGATAGCCAATAAAATCTTCAACTAAGTTCTTATATAGAATAAAATAACAGTTAGTATAGTAATCATTGACTTATAGTTTTTGGGGGGAGGGACTTTTCGGTTTCATTGGTATCAAAGCGATTATCTAGAGAAAACCACGATACATGGAAAAATAACTTATACTAAAATTATAAGACCAACAAGTATTGTATTCTGAAAAAGTTTCATAATAATAATGAGTTCCAAATGACTCTCCCAGATCAGAGTAATTTAGTAAGATGGGGTAAAGGTACCGAAAAAGACTTGCTATATCTGTGGGAAGGCAGTTGAAACTGCTAAGCATTTGTTAGTGGGATGTAAGGTACTCCTGGATAGCGGTCAATACTCGCATCGTCACGATAGGGTTCTGAAAATCATACGTGAAGCGGTTAGTCTTTCGGTAGCCAGAGCGCAAAAGAAAATAACCACAAATGAGCGATCAATAGGTTTTGTGGCACTAGGGCTATAAAATCAAATGTCAAGCCTTACTCCATCCATAAAGCGGCTTCGGATTGGACTTTAATCATGGATACGTAAAAAAAACAGTACAAAATCCCCTAGGATATTTGTGCGTCCAGACCAGAAATATTTATGTATTCGCGAATTTTAAAGCGCGTTGTGATGATAGAGCTTACGGTTCCTTGGGAAACCAACACCCCCAAACACCATACCATCAAGGACAACAAATATTACGAGCTCACCAACGAACTCACTCGAAATAGGTTAGTCGTGGTTTTATAAGCGGTAGAAGTCGGTACGAGAGGTATAACGGCTAAATCTCTCTATAACCTACTAAAAGACTTGAGCCTGTCCAGAACTCACATCAATTCATTCTTGGAACGTACTTTGAAGGCAGCCCTAGTAGGTTTTTTCAAATTTGGTTAGGTAGGGAGAGGAGCTTGGACAGTGGAGGTGAGCGTTTAACGCGCTTTAGATAGGGGCCCCTTAAACTTACACCTGGATCGCAAGTCCCAGGCACTGTTGATGCTCCTCTCCCTGCAACGCGATGGACCCGGCACCCGCACGGTGAATCCATTGAATGCTAAGAGGTTTCGTCTCTTCACTTAAACTGTATTTTATATTAATATACATTCATAAACCAAAATTTAATTTAATAAAAATTAAATCACTGTAGCTATTAGCATCTGCGACGTGTAGGCTTATTTAATATATAAAAATCAATTTATTCTAGTACAAAAACCTTTAAAACGTTATGAGATAAACGTGAGTGTGAAAATCTTATGCCTTCTCTCTTATTTTGTGCTTGTACCATTGTTTTCATTGTTTTCAGTTGTTTATAAAAATAGAACCAAGAAGGAGCATAAGAAAATACTAGTTTATTAAGTTATATTTAGACAATACTAATGCCAGCTTCTAAAAGCTTAGCTGGATTTTATTTTTCTTTATAGAATGAGGGCTTCAATTTTTAAAGTGACTTTAATTTTCCTCCCTAGACTATAAAGAGATTTTAATGGCTTCAACAGTAAACACTGCAAAAATATCCTGAAATAAATATTTTTATGCTGTCAGCTTTGTCTGACATAACAAACGTCATTCAAACTAAATTAACTTTTCAATCTTCGCCCCTAAATATAAAAAATTAAATAAAGTGTAAAAAAAAATAGTAAAATGGTTTCTAAATTTTTGTGTACGTTTGGTCGAATGTCTTCTCAATTGTATATAAATCACATCATTTCTCAAAAATTTCCAAAAGTACCTGGTTTGCAGTTATTAAACGTACACATAAAAAGAAAATACAGTACTTGCCCTTCTGGAATGAAAGTTACGATATGTGGAGCTGGAGGTTGCACAGGTGGTTATTTATATAAAAACGCTAAAATCAAATGCATAAAATATATCTCTAACTCAAATTGTATAAGAATTCTGCCTCTTTATTTCGCATCAACATTCCCTTTAACCGAAAACCTCTTTAGGTCAAAAAGCCTATAGTTGAGTTTTTTGCCGTCACCCACCGAGTTCGACTTCAAGAGGTTCTATGGTAGTCTATAACAAAAAATATCTACGAATTTTTTATAATATTGTTTATTTGTAAACTAGGTCAGCCACTCGCTCTTCTTCTAAAACAATGTCCATTATTAGATGAGATAGCACTTTATGATATTTGTGCAACTTGTGGCTACGGCATGGAGTTGAGTCACGTTGATACAAAATGTAAGGTCTCTTCTTTCTCTGGCAGACATATGCTTTGCGATGCTCTCAAGGTATTAATTTATTACTACAGAAATGAATGAACGACTATATTGAATATTATGTTCATGTTCTCATATTTTTGTATACTTTTAGGGCTCAAGAGTTGTTGTAATAGTCGCTCGAAACGAATGCGATTCATTTGAAAATAGTGCCCCAATTGTCACAGAGATTGCATTACAAATTTGTAACACATGTCCCCAGGTAATAACGAATCTTAAATGTTTCTTTCAGAATCTCATATCTCAAATTCACAAACCCTTACTCGTTTGTCTTCTTTAAATTTTATTAACATATTTATAGGCATTTACAATCGTAGCCACGGAACCAGTGGAGAGTATGGTTCCGTTAGTCAGCGAGATACAAAGACTACGTTCGCAATACAATCCAAGATTTCTACTTGGATGTGTAGAGCTGAACTGTGTGCGAGCTAATACGGTCTTGGCAGATTTTCTTAGAGTACCGCCAGAGTCAGTTAGAGTTCCGGTGGTAGGAGGCGCTACTCCAGAGACCATGGTTCCCGTACTCTCCGCAGCTGTACATCCTTGCACACTGTCGCAGGAACAGGTAATATACTTCGTTAAATTATATATTTTTTATAAACTTTTCTGATTACTATAATTATCTCAGACGGAATGTGCTACCTCATGTATAATGAGCGGCAACGAAGCTGTATGCGCTGCTAAAGGTTGCGCGACAGCAACTGCATGTCTTTCGGGAGCCTTTGCTGTGGCTCGTACTACGATCAATGTGGTGAAAGGTTTACAGGGTAGGAAGAACGTTGTGCAGTGTGCTTATGTAGACAGTCTCGGAACATGTGCTCCGGGATGTCAATTTTTTGCTAGTGAGGTAAGGACTAATGACAGTTTTGTTAAGTTTCATAAATAACATAATTATTCTTTCAAATTATATATTGATCAGGTTATCCTCGGACCAGCTGGTGTAGAAAAGAATTTAGGTATACCAGAGCTTTCTAAATTTGAAAACTGTCTCTTATGCCACTGTCTACCGTATGTCCGTAATGAAATCGCTCGTGCAATTTGGCTCGTAAGTACACTTAGTTTTTATGTCATAAAACTAATTATTATGATTATGACTTGCTTCTTCATATTAGTTATTTTAACAAACACTCTTTTAGTAAGCACAAATATGTACTACTATCTATATTGAACCAAATCATAATTTTAAGATATGGACTGAAATCCCATTTTATTAAAGATTATTTGATAATCATCAAGTAACTTTATTTTCCAGGTGTACACGATGTGCCAGCAGTGCTGCTGTTATGGATGCACTATTCATCCCAGCACATGCTACACTCCGCCCATAGTTCCCTGCGTACCACCAACTAACTGGACCTGTGACTGTCCCGACGCTTGCCGAGATGAATACCTCGCCTCCGTTAGTACTTTATAGGCATAATATTGAACAATGAACTCTAATTCATGAATAAAATATCTAATATTTAGCCTATCGGTGCCAACTGCTGACCAAAGGTCTCTTCTTACATAGAGAAGGTTAGAGCATTAATCACCACGTTTGTCAAGTCGGATTAGTGATTTCAAACTTATTATTCGAAATTATAAGTCCAGTTTTCCTCACGATGTTTTCCTTACCGCCTGCAGGTGTATCTAAATACTCTTATGAAATACATATAACTCGGGAAAAATCACATTGATGCTTGCCAGGTTTTGAATTCGCACCCTCACGCACGAGTGCGGGAATTTAACCTCTAGCTCACCACAACAATAGTCACTAATCAAAGATTTAGAGCTATATTCATACTGTTATAACTCTTAGAGTTCCTTTTAGTTTTGTGAGACATATTTATTCCATTTTTAAAAACGATGCAATGTCAATATGATTTCGATTTAATATTTTTAGTTTTAATAAATCCCTTTCTGGTGGAGACAGTATTGTCTTAATGAAACATATATATCATCAGATCTGTCGTGAGATGACCTGCATGTGCGGTAGTACAGCGCTGTGCTGGAGGCCGCGGGAAGCCGACTATGATGCCAAACGAGCCTCGAACCTTACACATCAAATGCCGTTGAGGAGCGCCGCCTGTAGTGTTTGTAACGTGCCACGAAGCGTGCGAATTCAACAGGCCTTACGAGAAAAGAAGGGAGATTTTTAATCTATTACTGGTATTAGTGACGCCAACCTAATGAGACTATGTCTTACGTATAAGAGGACGAGATATGAATAGTAAACTGCCTGTATATCAAACTTTATGGTATGAACCTAGTTCGATATTTCAGTCAAAGGAAAGGAGTAAGATTGCTCATTGAGGTTGGTTGATGTTATAATGTGGACCTCACCGAGAACTTGAAATTATAAGGATGAAACACAGGAGCAACCTATCTGAATTCTGAATTTAATAATCCCCTGCAACTGTGTTTACAACCAGTTTTGTTTTTGGTGTCTGGTTCGACTTCTGAAATTTTTTTATAGTAATATTTTTTATATGAATTTTTGCTGTCCGAATACGTTAAATATCATTAAAAAAAAAAACAAAAAAAAGTATAATGTTGTATATTTTATTAAAAAAAAAAATTAGCACATAGACCATAAATAATCATAAAATGTAAAACGTTTGACGTTTATACATGAAGAACATTTTTAATTTTATTTTGTAGATTGTAAAATTTCTCTTTCACGTTAGTGAGAAATTTGTTGAAGGAACATTCGCAGTTGCCCTGAGACAAAAAAAGTTCTTACACTAATAAAAATAAATTGTATAATTCTAATATATTAAACGAGATATAAAATATAAAATAAGACCACAATACCTGGACAGCTGCCTCCGATTTCTTATCCTTGTTAACAATGCATTTCTAGAATTTTTAATGTGACAAATGTTAAGTGAGACAGTTACAAACAAATCTTTCGAGCTGATATATTATTTACCTTTGATATATTGATGCTTATTCCAGATGGTTGGCTGATAGTTTTTAGAGATTTCTATACATAAAGAAAAAAAAAATACAAAATGAAATCAAAATTAAACTTTGCATTTGCTACTTAAGTAAAATAAAAAAATAAAAAAATAACCTTTGGTAAGCAAATTGTGATGCCAGAAGGTCCTTCGAAGGGCATCCCAGGACGATAGCAAGGACCAACCGAGGCTTTGCGATCTAACATCCAGATTTCGCTTCTGGCTATCATTTCCTAAATTTTATTACATGTATGATTATAAAAACCATATTATTTTAGACTTTTTTATAATATACATGATATAATTGTGACGATATATATATGTACATATAACTATCGTAACAATTTTTCCATTTATTATTCCATTATTCCATGACTTTGGTGTGTCTTGTTAATTTAATTATCTTTTATAAATTATACTTACTTTTAAAATTACATTATCTTGATATTCTTTATCCTCCCAGGATATTTCTCTTTTAGCCTTCGGTGAATTTGTCTTCTGAAATTTTTTGCAAATTAAAACTTATTTCATATTGGATTAAAGTATTAAACGTCATGTCTATAATTACGGATATTAGTAACAACGTGTTTTTTTATTTTCTTATTTTAAAAAAGGCTATTTTTGAGTCACTTTTGAGTCACAACAAACATCTTAGATCGTACATAAAATTTCTTAATAAAGATTAACTCTGGTCTCAATGAACTTGGCCAAAGAGAAGAAAAGGGAATGAGGACGCAACATAGTCTTAAATCTATCCAATGAACAATGCAAATACACTTGCGATGAACAATGCAAATCTTTTGCAAAAATAATTAGTTCTTCGGCAAGGTTGTTTGGGCTCTTGATAGAAATACAACGCGGATTGTTAAATATGTATCAAGCCACAATAAATATCACATTTCACAGAACCGACACATATATTCCTAAAGTTTTGACTTGCATAAATACGTACGTTTAAAATAATATTTTAATGAACGAACGAAATGTTCAAGCTTAGCTTAATCTTGGGCAACAATTGATAAGTAATTTATTAAAAAAGCAAAAAGCACATGTGGAAATTCGTAATACTTTTGTAATTATTTATAACTACTGCTTAAATAAAAAACCAGGTTCATTAAAAGTTACAATATAATATTAATATTCTAATATCAATACATGCACAATTTATAATAAATAGAAAAACCACAACATGATATTTAGCTTTTGGTTGAGCAAGATTAGGTAACATTCTCTAAGACAGGTGAGCATTTCGGTAAAGCATGACACTTAATCGCATTCATACCATGAATCCATAACAGTATAAAAAATCCTTCACAAATTTGGCTACCAATCAATGAATATTTTTATATTATTTTATTTACACAGCAAAGAACACGTGCAATGCTAACTCCTAAGATATCCGTCCTTTTAGCTGGCCATCCTCAACCGTCACCGTTCGCGTATAGCACTGTTATCAAATTTCACCCTGCTATGGATTAGCTTGAAACAAATATGTATTCTCATTTATAGCTTAACCGCAAGAGCCTATGCAAAACTGTCTTAAACTAAACTACAGTCGAGAATAGCCAGCTGAGTAACAAACGGACAAAAATTGAAAGAGCTCAGTGACGCCAGGGATGTCTATATGGCAACTTTGCGGTGGTCGGAGATATTGTCCTCTGAAGGTGCCTCATAAGCCACACCGCAGCAGAAGAACTGCCGCACCATGCGAGAGACGCGCGACGACCGCGAGTCGCTGCGCGGCAGCCCGCCAGCCGCTTCATCATCCGACTACAAAAATACAACCACCATATACTTTCCATTAACTTATAATCAATTGGAAATATTTAGTCCGAAACTACTGAGCGGGCTGCCGCGCAACTACTATAGATATCTTATGGGTAGGATACCCACCCAGTTTGAATGTTTCTTCTCCAATTCGGGAGTCCGCAATTCTGCAATTTCTTCGGTAATGCTGTCTTCGTCAGGTTTCCTGGGTGCATTCTTTTCTACAGTTAGGTCATGTGCCCCAGAAAGCGCTGTATCTACGTCTAGGGGAATAGGTTGCGATGGTGGTAGCATTCTCTGGGAAATATCACATCATTGAAGAAAATATTAAATTCGTTAGTTTACATTAGAGAAACGAAACAAGTTAAACATTAATCTTTTATTGATCGGGTATTTCCAATTATGACATTGTTACAATAAAAGCCGTGAAAAAATTCAGTGATTATATCATTATTTAAGCGTGTACAAAGTTTATCTTTATTACCAATAGACTACATGCATTGCATGTCATTCAGTAATAAATAAGATTTTATATATTTACCTTTTTGTCCACATCAATAGCAGACATAGCAATAGACTCTGGCGAAGATTCTCGTCTTTTGGTATTTGAGGATAATTTTTTGGCATGCTTGTGCTTTTCAGAAGACATGGCTGCAAAATATAAGGAGATCCTCAGTCAATAAATGCAAATATATTGTTCTTTGACTTTTGTACACTTCTTCCAACTGTACCTTCACACTCCTTCCGTTCTCTCTTCTCCGCAATGGCATTTGCTGATTCTTCATTTATATGTTTCAATTCCTCAGCTACAGCTGTAAGTAAAAACTTGGATTTAAACTAAAAAATCTAAATAACAAATTCATTTATAAATGTCAAATAATGAAGGTATCACTTTAATAATTACAAGGTACAACGGGTGCTTTCGATCGTTTTTGATACATCTCGTTGTCATCTTGAAGCTCGGTGGGTCTGTATGGTTGTTTATGCCGACCGTCCGTCGTCTGTTCAACCATGACTACAGAGCTGCCGATGGCACTAGACACACCCTTTTTTTCTTGATCAGACATGCTCTATAAAAACTCAAGCATCCATACGTTTTATTGCACGATAAACACTCACTTTTTGTCACCAGAAAATTGGCTAACAATTTTTAGAAAAGTACAAACGGCTGATTGATATGTCACGCTTTGAAATTTTGACAGTTAACTTTCTTGTTTTTCATACTTTCTATTTTTGAAATCAACCGTATTAAAAAGTCTATACTAACAAGCTAAAGAAATGATAGTGAGAAAATGTGTAAGAATAAAACACTTTTTTCTGATAATGCTTTTCATTTGTATTACAAAGCAAAAAGAAAAGTATTTAGGCTTGGTATAAATTGAAATTGATTTTTTGATTAAAGTTTAATTTTATAAATTTTTCAATACTTTTAGCCTCCTTGAACATATCCAAGTAGATTGGTAGAAGAATAAATATGCAAATCACGTCAGTGTACTAAAATTATGTATTGATATATTCTTATTAAATTATCGTTGATTTTTGGAACTTACTCAAATATAAATTGAGGAATAATGCTCGGAAAAAGGAAAATACTATGTGATGGAAAATAAACAGTCTCCATCCAAGAAGAAACTGAAATCGATACAAGAGGAAAAATTTATACGTGAAGTTGATTACGATTCCTTTGCTGAGGGTTCCTCTCACCCACCTAAAAAACTGTTACTAGGTATGTATACATCGATAGGGATAAAATATTAATATAATATTTTCTCATGATGTCAAAAATCGTGTACATTTTTCTTTTTGTTCTTTAGAAATTTTTCAAAGAGGATCGCCTTATGACAATTCATCCCAAAAAGTTTTAGTTTCCATAAAACCAAGAGCACCTGCAATTAAAACTTTATATATTGCCGAGAAAAGTAGATTTCATACAAAAAAGGTATTATCACTATTTTATTTGATTCCAAAGTATTCTATTAATTCGATTTAAGGTCTCTCTTCCCATAGCATACTGAAAGATCTGGTTCAAGGCTTGCCATAGGAGATCATTCATCGCATACAACGTGTAAGTAATATTTGACCAAGCACATAAAATTAATATGTTAGATATATAATAAAACAAAAATTTAGGTTTCAGCGAAGATGATTCAAATACAGTTAACTCTATAGTTTGGGGACCAACGGTATATGTTGATTCAACAAAAAGTGAAATAATTACTGGCAAAAGTTCAAGTAGTTCTCTCCCAGCAGAGAGTTCTACACTACAGAATTCAAAATGTTCAAATACAGATGTTTCTTATCAAAATGTCGTCTATAATCCAAAAAAGAGATCAGCCGAAAAATGTTACGTTTATACTCAACCCCCTTTAAATATGTCACGCCCTAATCACAGTAAAAATACCAAAGAATGCAATTTAAACAAAGTTGACATCGGCACCTTAGTTGTCACAAACCCACCTGACGATATTCCTCCTCACAATATTGTTAATTTAAACAGACGAATTGAACACTTAGAAAGAAAACTGCTGAGACAAGAAATGGTTTTCCGGTCCCTAGATCCCAGTATTCCATTGTCTTCGTCTGACGAAGAATCTAAGAATCATATAATGAGAGTTAATTCAAACAACCCAAGTCCTGGATGTAGCTACGTTGAATATAGCCACGTGCCAAAAACTTCCGCATTCCAGCGTTACACTCAACAACCCGCTCCGTTGTCCGCAAGCAAAGCTACAACTATACAAAAAGAACATAATTCAGAACAATATGGCCGTGATTTCACATTATATGATGGTATTACTGCAAGAGGTAGACGACAGTGTGCATCCGTGCCTTGTAAGCGAGATGCTGGGTCTAAGATGGCTGCTGAAAGGGTACATAAAATAAGACATAAATTAAATCCAGTTCGAGATTATCGTCTAATGGACACTGTACATTACTTGGCTCAAGGGGAGTTTGCTCCGCGAGACGATGGCATTAAGTTAACACCATCTCGAGAAGCTGTGCTAAGTGATATTATATGGGAAGATGTATGCCGCACTCACTGGCCTAATGCACGCCTTGCTCGACGTATGGGTCACCCTGAAAGATATGGACCAAGATCCGAACTGCAACGTTTAATTGATAGTTTACTAAGAGAACGTGTAGCTCATGTTGAACGCAGAAGACGGCGACATTACCGTATAGTTAAATTAAACCATCGTCATGAAAGTTGTCGACCTTTAGGTAAAACCGGTGATATAATCGTAGCAAGTCACAAAAGCAGACAAAATACAGACGAAAGAGAAGTAGCTCTCAGCGATCATAACGCTGTTAACGAGTTCGTTTCAGAGAGGAGACGTAATGAGCGACATTCTCATAGACAACACAGAAGCCATGATCGTCTAATTTTTCCAGAAACAAGAAATAGGAAGCAATTCAGACAAGATGACTGCTCACCAGGCACGAGTTATGCAGCAGACAATTCTACGGGGAATAGAGAACCAACTTGTTGCTATCATGCATGTAGCCCTAGCAAAGCTCAGAGGTGTCCTTTGACGGAACCAAATTACTCTGGTAAAATTGACGATGAACTGGCAAGAAATAGTAGTAAAACATCAGAAAAGGTTAGAAATAAAAATCCTCGCCTCGTAGTAAAGAAGAATTCTTCACGAAAAAAAAGCTGTACTAAAGAGGAGCCTAATCTCGAGCACTATATTTTGTTACCAACACTAGTAGTAAAATCTCCCTCGAATATGCGTCGACAGAAAAAGTTTAACGAATTATATCATCGCATACTCAATGTACAATTAAATCAAGGTATTTTTAGATTACGTCCAATTAAATGATACAGAAAATGTTAATGATCGTACTATAAGTTACATGATTCGAATTATTTACAGATCGAGACATCACAGATACAAAACCTGAAGTTAATCCACAAAAGAAAGACGTTGGTTTGAATATAAACATCACACTTTCAAACAGTGAAGTATAAATTTCAAAGTAGCTATGTTTTGATTCATTAACATTAGATAAACAAGTTATCTTCACGTTATAACCAACATATAATATCTTTTTCTATTTACAAGATAATACAAATTCTACATAGTTTTGTGTTATTACTTTTTAATAATATATATCAAACATATGTATGAGCCCTTTTTTTAACCTAGAATACATCGTCTGAAGATTTTCATCTAATATTTTTAGTAATGAATGATGATTATTTTTGGATAAAAGATCAAAGCCTCTTAAATTTTACGTATTATTATTACAAAGTTAGTACTTTACTTTTGGGAACTTTTGAAGATTTAACCATTAGCGACGTAAACTATATATTAATGTATAACAGAATTCTTTTCAACGTATACACTGTAACCAATTTGTAATTTAATTAATTTAAAAACGTCTGCCACCTCACCGGTCATTAATAACGCGTTTTTACGAATAGTTTCGTTTTTAACATCTTGCCACATCACGAACAATGATGATGTCAAGTTATGCTATTAATTTCACGGAACACGCACGCAAATTTTCAGTAGAAACCCATAATAAAAGCCGGGTTATTCATGCATTTTAAATTTTATGATAACTATTTATATATTTTATGTTTGGACAAATGAGTAGATGTTGGTTACTATAAATGTATATTTTATTTAATACAACTAAAACCTCTTTTTAAACCTCAACTAAAATAATATGTATTACAAGCAAAATACAATACAGTATTGAAGACTATGATCATGAATTAATAATGAGATACCAGTATTTCATTAGTTATATATATGTGTCTTATATACGCTTAAATTTTAATTACGTTTCCGATTTTTTTATGTAAAACTTGTTTGAAGATTTGTACCCATTGTCGTTTTAAAAGTACCTCGCGCGAAATAAATTTATCATTAGTATACCGCTAGAATTCGAATAAATAGAGTGAGAATTGTGATTGCTGCCTAATAATGCCTTCAGTTTTCATATTCTAAAAGATTTGTACAGTTTAGTTTCCACTATTTGTCTTCTAAGAAGCTAGCTAAAATAAAATCGGGATCTTAAATGAGTAGTTATAGTGACCAGGAAATCAAAACGTCAAACTGAACATAGCTTGGTGAAAATAAGCACATAGATAGATTTTTATCTTAACAGCACAGATATGAATAAGAACATTTTACGTTGTACGTTATAAATAAAGAAATAAAGCAATATTATAATGATAATTCCGTATAACAAATTTGGTCAAAAAGAAGCACATAGTTGTGGTGAGCTTTCAGTAATAATGTCAGTCGGACGAAACAATACATATTTGATAATGATTTCGATCGTCCGTGCCAATGGACTATAAAATCGATTGCCTAGTTTCAAATGACCACGTTCTGTGTGTGACATTAAATTGTAAAATGGAAATACTTTAATACATGCACCGTATTTATTTATTGATACCTTTACAATGTCTACTCGACGACATGTTCCATATTCAAATAGATTAACAATAAATGTATTTTACTAGCTTTCTTCACCTTGCGTTCTATGTTTGGTAGGACGGTATGTTTTAACTTAATTTTAATGAAAATATCTTTTATATAAGTCAATTAAGTTCTCAAAAATATTACATAAAAGTTTAAGATATTGTTGACTTTTGTTTTGAAGTAAAAACAACAAAAGTGTAAGTACATTGTCAAATTTCGACTTTCTACACTTTGGGATTCAATTGAAGATTTAATCAAAGAATTAAGAAAAGTAATCTTTATATAATATGTTCTGACTAAACGATCGTCGCAAAAATTATTTATACTTTGATGTTAATAGAATGAAACTTATTATTTTGGGAACTAGTAAATAATTTAGACTTAAAATATAGTGCATCTAAATAATGGACGATAAGCATCGACTGATGGAATGCAACACTAGAAAACATGGCGCACTTGTATACAAACACTTTAATGCCCCAAGAGGTAAGATCATTTTAAATTATACTAATAAATTTGTTTGTTCCTACTAGGTCATTCAAATTAATGCCTGCTAGCTAAGGGACTACATAAAGCATATTCTTATTTATTACATTATATCTATTTTGTTCATAATTAATTTATCCTAAACTAATACTGTTGTGGGTCCGAATGTACGTATGTATTTGTGTTTGTTGTTCAATCATGCAGGAACCATAACGATTTGGAAGTACATTTGTTTTGTAGTCTCTATATATAAAAATATTAGGACAGATAAATAATAGCCGAAAATGTGAGCAAAACATCGAATAAGTTATCTTTCAAAGAAATTAAAACAATAGCCGACAGAGTTAACATTCGAGGTATTATAGCCTAGTTTAAACAAAAAAGTATAATAGTACGATTTGCAATAAAAGCACAGCTTGCTATGATAAACAAGCTGAAAGGGCTTGGCTGGACACGGCCTGTAAATCGCGTGTACGTCCGATCACGTAACACGTTCTACAGTCTGCGACCACCGTGGTATATGAGCATTTAACATATAATTTATTAGCAAAATTTATTATATTAAACTATGTAAAAAAATATGGAAATATTAAACTGACTGTATGAATCTTATATTTGTAAACATAACAAACTAAGTTATCGACAGTTTCTAGGCACATAACTACATGTTTTATCCGTCTGTTAGGCCGTAAACTTGAACCTTGCGATACCTTTGGTAATATTAGTCATTTCTATAATGCGAAATGATTCAAAATTAGCCCTTATAATTTATGCAACAAGGTTTAAAGCGGAACTTAGTGGAAGTATGCGTATAAATCGCAACCGTGTACCACTGATAATGTTGAAAACGATACGGGTTTTAATGACCCGCACCTGATAATAGTGAAATGTGAGCAACGCGGCTCGCGGCAATAGTATCTATATCTATTAAAAGGCAACTCCTTTTTAATTATTTTTTAAAAATATTCAAAAAGGTCTTTAATGCATTAAATAAAAACTTTTTCGCGGTTTCCATCTCGAAATAAATTTAAAACATAATGTATTGTGGTATGCCGTGTTCAGGATCTTTAACGTTAAAAAAAAATGTTAATATCAAAATTATACAATATTTTAATAAAATGCACATGAACGCGACCTTAGCGTGGCGTCGCGTGGAAAGCGTATTTGATAAAAAAAAAATACAAGCATTTATCTCAAAGCTCAATTCAAACTATAGCAACAGTGTAAATAAATAAAACGAAGTGTAGAGCATTTACTCTTTTTGGCATACAAATATTTTTTATAAATGACATCTCTGTTTCTGAAACATGTAAGTAATTGTATTGATTTGAAATACACATTGGAAACTAATCAAAGGGTTAAATGTGGTAATTTATTTATAGAAATAAATGAGCCATCTTACTTATAATACAATTTGTGTGCAAAAAGAGAAAATAGTTTATCTATGAGCGTGTAACGTATTGGTTGTATACCCTGCTATATGTCTATTATTAATATTAATTTTCATTTATTTTGCGGTTCCCTTTAGAGTTTTATGTAGGACTTTTCCTTTTCATCTATACATTACTCCCAATTATAAAAATTATTTGATGTATATGTTATATGGGAGAACCCAATAACTAGACTGTTATATAAGTTCAGCTTTTAAAATTTTAGGTTCATTGATTTTTGTCCTTGCATCCAAAGAGATATGAAAGGAATATTACAAAATAACAAAAAATAATCTGATTAGTATGAAATAATTTATGATGTTTATAAAAAAAATGAAAAATAAGAAATTCATATCAGATGATTTTCTTAAAACATCTGGAAGGCATCAATCGAGTTTATATCCGATAAATACTTTATAAAATAAAGATTATTATACAACATTTATTTGACAAAATTACATTTTTAGTTTTAGTATAGGATATTTATTTAATATTATTGATTTGAGAACTAAATTTTCGCGAGTTATATTCATTTAAATGAAACTAATATTTTTCGGATAAACTATTATTGATTTGTTGGACACTTGTGTATAACAAAGTTCTCGAATCGACCTATTTAATATTGATACCAGTTCGACGACACACACGCCGGAGGGTGTTCACCCGTGACATGGAAACGTGTCAACATCAATTATCCTGACAGAACTATGTCTGATAGCTATATAGAACACCCGTATAACGCTTTGATTATACCTTTATCTATAATTACTAGAAAATTCTAATGTTTTCTTGAATAAATCGTACAAATGTCTTTTGACTACTCTGAAGAAATTCCTATCATAACTTTTTCAAGACCAACCGAATACTTAACATCATTCTTCCTATTGCCGTTTGAAAATATTCGACACATTCATTTTCAATGCCATACAATTGTAAGAAAATGACATCACATAATTAATTAATTATCCTTCACTTGAAAGAGAAAGAATAAAGCATACAAAATTACAACCAAAAAATAAATATATTTTATTCTTAATGAATGTGCAAACATTGCATTAAAACCTGGCATAAAAGTATAAATAAATAATACTTATTTTTGGTCACACGAAGTCATGAAACCTAATTATAAAGATGTTATATTAAAACCTCTCACGCTCCGAATATCGAATGCTTTATTTTAAGAACAATAAATTCTAACATATTTCACAACGTTAATATGAAAAAATGAAATTAATGCAAACGACGGTGAGTATTTGCATAAAAATTCACTCTGAACGAACGCGGTCAGGTTAGTTTGACATGAACTTTGTAACAATTATTAGAGCGAAGTCTGTGTGCAGGGCAAGGGCTAAGGTCAATCGCGATATTTTATAGGACTGTAAAGTTGTAAATCTTGTTATATCGCGATGTTCAAGAAATTGAAGATACAGGATGTTTGTGAAGAGTAAAATAATATTTATATTAATAAACTAAATACTAAGATATATAATTTTGCAATGAATTTCAATCCTGTATAATGTATATACGTAATAAATTTATGTATTACACTATTATCATGATGTTAATGATAAGCTTCTATTATAGGTATATATTTTTTTTAATTAATTTTCAAAAAAAAAACAAGACAAAATTTACAAAAAAAAAACATTCTGTATATAATCAGATACTCTTGGAAATCCATCTGATAACAAACTGCGTTGAAGTCGGGTTTTAATAAAAGCTTATTCAGTTATTGAATCTACCGTTAAACACTACACTAGTCATTTAATTTTTATAATAAAAACCTAAATCGACGACTAGCAGGAAATAATCAGGTAGGTATAATATGATTGTAGCACTTCGTAGCGATTCGTAGCACTGCTACGTATATTAATTGTTCTGGATGTAATAAACTGTTATTTATTTAATAAGCACATTATAATAACCAGGATGTAAAGACACTTTTTTTGCAAGTATCTGGTAAGTAATGTCTTTGTTTAAGCCAAGAAAATACATTTAAATGAAATTTTATTAAACTCATTTGTACTTTATTTACTTCTCTTAGATAAATATGTTGTAAATGTTATATAATTAATACTTAACCTTCTCCTTGTGAGAAGAGGCCTTTGCTCAGCAGTGTCTATAGGCTGATGATGATTTAATATTCCCGTGTATTCCTAAAAAAATCATAAAAAAATCATAAAAAAAATCATAAAAAAATGTTTTTCTTCATTTTGGGATTGAGATCATATGATTTTTAATTTTAGATAAAAAGTACATTGACTGTAACTTAAGAAAAGCCTTTTTTAAATCTATCGGCCTCTGTATTTATATGAACTTCTAATAGATACACTAAAATTTTTCTCTAAGCGAAATTTTAAAAAGGTATTTCCTAACTCCGTGGGTACAAAAAAACACCTTTATTTCCATGTTATATTCAAAAAATGTATATATATATATATATATGAAATGGCATTATAAAGCACAAAAAAGATCATAAAATGGTTTTATAAAATAAGGCTAATGAAATTAAAATAACCTTCCAAGCGATAGCAGCAGTGACACAAACTAAACTTCGTCAATGGGCCCTTAGCGGACCGAATTGCAAGCTGGAGCGAGCTATACTCGCGGGACACGGCCGCCGCTTGCTAGAAGAGGCGGAGGCACTGCCATTATCAAAATACCATATAAATTTGATAGCAAAATGTAATGCGTTGCATGAAGCTACTAGCAAAGGATCTCTGTTAGAGTTACAGGTAACGTTATTCAAATATTTGAGTGTCAACATGCTGTTCTCTACGTTTACAGTTGTAAAGCAGTTTCGATACTTACTTTTTTACTTACAAATTAATATTTAATGCAAATTAAGGCTAAGAATTATAATAAATGAAATTTGGGTTTGTTAAATAACAAATATGAAAACTTAGATTATGTCATACAATTTTTTAGCCGCAATTATTTTGAAAATTATTTTTTTTTTTTTGAAAATACATTCCAAAATATTTTCCATTTCAATTTTTTCTAGTACAATAATGTCAAAAGGGATTTTTTTTCATTTGGTTGACGCTCCGCTCTCGTTAATTTGAGCCGATAAATAGCTTATAAACTTTCTTAATAAATGAACAATATAATGTTAAAATATATTTCAGATTAAAATGTTATGTTATTGCTCCTTAATTTACTGTGTGTAAACTAAAAAATCCTTTAGATATGTAATCATAAATTATATCTCTAAACATCACATGTCTCTTAAATATTTTAGACACTTTTGGAAGGTGAATACAACCACCAAAAGTACGTGATGTGTTACGACGAGGCTGGTGTTGGCCTTTTACACAAGGCTGTCTTCTACAACTTCATAGATATAGTTGAGTGGCTTGTTAAAAACTATCCTCAATTGGTGCACCAGAGAGATTCGGTAAGTAAAAGTTTTGTTAAGAAACAATAAATAAGATATTTATATATACATATAAATAAATATTAATGTATATATCTTCGATGGTTGTCAATAGAAAAAATATTTGAATAAATACTTTTTTGTTAAAATTTTATTATATTTTTTTAGTTACATAATCTGTAAGATAAGGAAGCTGTAAGCGAAATATCTTCAATACTTATCTCACCCTATAACTTTATACTTCATATTTTTTGGTAGTCTTTTAAAATATTTATGTATTAAAAAAAAAACACTCAAAAGATTTAGGACTTCGCTCGTTTCTTGTACGTCAAAGTGTTTTCAAATAATGTAAACAAAATATAAAAAGTTATTAAGAAAATACATATTACAGTAAAGTGCATAAGTTTGAAAACTATTTACTTATAGCAATTTATTCGTATTCAAATGATTATATATTTCATTGTATGTAATACATATTCAATAAAGAAACAATTGCAAAAGTCGTAGAACCGATAATATTATGTATGCACAAGATCCATTATATAAAAATATGTGTTAAGTCATACAAGAGTACAAACATTATGTATATACAGTTAGTCATTAGGCATCTAATAACATTACCTCGTGTACACTTTAGTACGAGTTTCAATAGTCAACTGATACGCTGACATTTTAAACGTTTTTCATAAAGCAAACTCTTAACGAGGGCACCGATTTTATGTTCCTAAACAAGAATGTCCTCATTATACTCAAATTTATATCACAAATTAATTAAGTTTCGTAAATCAGGTAACTTAATGTATCGCCGACAGCTTAGTTATCTTATTAAATAATTTGATCTAATTATTGTTATTAAAATCAGCGTAGTTTTTTTTCATTTGGCTTGCGATTACAGTCACAGATAGTCAATTAGAAAATATGGAAGCTACAATATAAAGCCTGTCTGTACAGTTGGGTCGTACGCCGTTGCACTATACCGCTGCGAGCCGTTCCGAAGGCTCAGCTAGTTCATTGCTTGAGTCGGCGGGGGCGGACAGGGGCGTAAGGGACGCCGCCGGACATACTATAGCTCACTACAGAGCCAACCTCACTCAACTAGCGCTACCCGACATGCCAACCCGACCTAACCCGCCCGGTGAGTGCAGACATTTTTTTAATACCTTAATTCCTAATTCAAGGACTTTTATATACGACTTTTTCCACCATTAAATTTTATCTAATTTTTTTTTATTTGATTAACATAATAATAATAAAAAAATAACTATGGTTTCAAATTTATAATCACTTTACGAACTAAATGAAATATGTTTATTAGTTATATTAAATATTTTAGGTTTTTAATTTTCAGCATCTCATCCAACTTATTAAATTCACAAACTTAATAAAAAAAAAAACTAATTATAATATACAACAATATAGAACCAAATGTTTTTCAATTTTCTAACAAGCAACTTTAATGAAAGGATTTCGATTTATTCTACGTGACCTTGAATTTGTGTGTCGATGATGACTGTTAATATGATATTTTAATTCACATAATGTATATAATATAATTAAAATATAATCAAATGTTAACCGATTAATAAAGCAATATAACAGAGCGGCCATTGTGTGTTTTCCACAGATTTAAAGAACTACGAACAATTTTAACATGACATGTTATATATGTATATATATATACAAGAATATGTGTTTTTATAACTATATCAAACAATGGTGCAATCAAAAAATAACTATGTATACACACAAAATAGAAATATATACGGTGGAAATATATACGATTAATAAGATAATGGTTAGCAATTAAAGAAGTGTTAATTATTTAGGTCGTTTAAAATTTATTAGTGCATTTTTGCCACGGTACACAATTTTTTTATCTATGTAGCAACGTTTATTTCCATATGAATTTTAGCTCGTTTTTTTTTTAAATATTATTTAAATTATCACGATATTATTCGGATGACAATTAAAATATATTCAGCAAGAATTTTTGTATTGCTTAGCTAGGTTCAACAGTCTCATTCTTTTTCACGTAAAACACAAAAAACAAGATTAAAAAAAAAAATAAGATATAAAATCTTAAAATAATAAATTAATTGTGTGATGTAATTGCATTATTTAAAAAGATATATATCCGTAATAATATTTAAGTAAGACACTGAACAAAACCACTTTTAAGTTAACCTCCTTAATTCAAGGACCTCAGGTAAACTATAATTATGTAAGCCTAATCATTTCATACCTTAGTATTGCGGACTGTTATATTACGGCGCGTTAGAATACGTCATACAGTCAAAGCAACAATATGTTTGCTTTGTAAATTTTGTGTTATGTTTATAAAGCTCATTTGTTTTCTTGAACAAACCTTTTCACGGCCTTAAAGGATTGGGTGGGGTTGATGTTGCGTTGTCATTAATATTATTTTATACTGACCTTTTACCAAATTGATGCCACACCCGCTATCACTACATTTTATATGTCCATTATATCACAACAGGATTTATACTATTATTACTATAAATAAACAATTGTATTTCATAAAAACAAACAGCACAACACAATATATAATTACGAATAATAATTATTTTACTTTGTTACTATAATTATATACAAGAAGTAGCTTTTATGGTAATATTTTTTTTTTATTTTCATGCTTACCGTTACTGAACGTTTTAGTTTTAGACGCATTCAAAGTTTTTAAGTCTTTTTAGTCATAGAATCGCTGATGACATGAATACTAATTACCAAAAAAAAAAAATTTTTTTCTCCTCCCCGTCAATCTTCAGGAAGAATTCTTAAATTAAGTGAAATAAATTTTATCAACATCAAATTATTTCTATGTAACATTCGGTCATCGCTTATTCTTGTTCTTTCTGTCTTGTAGATCGGCGATCGATTGATTTCCTTTTAATAAAATTTAGCTTTTCAAGAGATTCCTAAGATTAATTTGGAAACTCAATTGAACACACCGAAAAAGATGCTCATGCCAATAGTTTGGAATTACTCTAAAATATCTTTATTTCTACAAAACTGCTTTATTCTCAAATGAGTTTTTAGATAATAATGTAGGTCAAATCAGAACACTTTTTGGTTCTATGATAATATTTTTGTTTGTAGTTTCAAAAACCTTTTTACATTTTAATTTTTTAACTCTAAGCAAGAAAATATATTTTTTATAATTAAAATAATACGCTTTGTATAAATATACTATCAGCCAATATATAACAAGTACGTATTGTAATTTTATCATATTCAAAAAGTTTAATACTTTTAATTGAATTTAGTGTTATTTTACTTCAAATACTTTGCAGTACTATATTACTGAGACTATACAGTACTATTCGTCCGGTTTAAAAAATAAAATTAGCAATAAACCGTAACTTACATGATCGCCATGAATCGTGACTTCATTAATCTTGAAGTAAAGAAGTAGAGCGAAGGAAGAGATAAATAATCTCATAGCAGATAATATCTTTGAAACATTTAATTTAATAATTCTTAACGCTTTTTAACTTAAAATATATCTACCCTTAATTTTTTAGTGAATCTAAAACCTTTATTCTATAAATAATAAATTTTATCGATCGCTTGTAAAGGTCGTCACAAATTTATAGTCCAATACAATTTGACTTGATCGTTATCGCTGACGAATTCGGTTTGTACTTAAGTGTTTTGGAAAAGCTACTATTATGCTAATTTCAACAATGATTCTGACTGCCTAACACGCTAACTTGTTGCTTTGGCTCGCAAAATAAAGATGTATCACACAAAATTTACAAATGGTAATTAATTAAATATTAAATGGTAATACATATAATTAAAAATAAATAACTGTTAGTTTATGAGTCATGAATGTTTAAAAAATTTCCATAAATTAAAAAGCATTACGTAAACACGATATAATAAATAAAACAGGTAATAAATGTCGGACAATCATGTGTGTAGTTCTGAAAGGCACGTGTTGTATCGATCGAGGGCCGCGTCATTAGGAATTAACAACGCGTCTGTCTCTTGTCTGGCTGAAAATGTTGCGACCTTGACACCTCTTATTGGTCCTTCGAGAAAACTGGAACTAATTAAAGTTTAATTTACGACTCTATACATAATTATGACATACACGTAAAACACATGGGATATAATAGCAAAGTATCGATTATAATATAACATAAGCCGTTAAACTGAAGCCGGTGAACCACAAGTCTCGATTATAATTACAATAAAAACATGAACCTTGTAATATTGAAGCTTTTACGTGCAAGAAAATTGATGGATAATAACAAAAACGATATAAATAAGGGTATTTCTGTATCTAGAACATTCAGCAATCAATTATATGTCAAACGTGAAGCGGTGGGAATGATGAAAGTCAATCGAGTTGGCAATAAATGCATCTATTGTATACACAACCCAACAGCCTGTTTCATTTACGTAATAAGCCTTGAATATTCTATTGGATTACCATTTGAATAACGTATTTTTATTTGAATTTATGTACTTATTATATTTACCTCATTCCTAATCGTATTAATTGAAAGTATGTCAATATATCTTCTTCTCTTTCTAGTTTCCGTTATGAAAAGTTTAGTGACATAATAACTTACCAATTACTTTATTTATTATCCAAATTGTGATCAAAAAACTGATTTGTATTATAAGATATTTTGAGCTCAAGATGTGATGCACATAATTATA
This sequence comes from Danaus plexippus, assembly GCF_018135715.1. Taxonomy (NCBI): domain Eukaryota; kingdom Metazoa; phylum Arthropoda; class Insecta; order Lepidoptera; family Nymphalidae; genus Danaus; species Danaus plexippus. The sequence continues at coordinate 5,218,241 of NW_026869849.1, read as the reverse complement.
GTGTGTATGAAGTAAGTTTTGAAAATGTCAGCTTTTGCGAGCCAAGAAACTGGTAAAAGTCAGAGTACAAAAGATACAAATATCTAATAGTACACTTTGCTGTTTACGAAGAAATAACTTACGTGAATTTTGCATTACACACAAGTTAAACGACCAGACCTTTTCCTTGGAAAATACTGTATAGTTGTTGATAAAAACTTTAAAAATATGTGAACTGATTATCAGTTATGGCATCCCTAAAACTTAAAATGGACGTTGTTTTGACTTCCTAACATTGACTTATATAATTTTCAGTTTTAAATAAAATTCTATATTTATTTATTTATGCACCAAGAGTAGAAACTAGATAAGAAAGCCTGGTGTAGGTACAATAAAGAGATAAAAAAAAAACAATAAATAAAGAGATTAACATATAAGTATACAAAAATATATATAAAAATAGAAAATTTAGATATTATACATACATAGATATATACATAAATATACACAAGATGTGTCTTAATATTTTTAATATTACGCATCAGTTTTGCTCGCTCACACTCGTGACTTAGTTTATTGTTGAGAAGATTGTTCTTATAATTTACAATAATAATAGGACTGGTGATAAAGCGTCATAACATCCGCATATGGTGCCATGAGTGTGATATGGGAAAGCTGCAACGTGTGGTTTGGGAGGGGCAGGGAGCGCGGCTCCTCAGTGAGGTCTCCAGTCAGCCAGTCGTTAAGAAGTTTCTAGAAGCTGTGCCCTATATTATGGTAGATAAACTAAATGACACAGCTGTGTCCAAAATTTTCTTTATTTCAATTCAAATAATGATATTTTTCCATTACTATTCATATACATAAATATTAACACAACAGTTTTACATTAACTATTTTTAAACATAACATATCGAAACCTTAACTTCAATCAATGTAAATGTAAAATCTTAAATTCGTTGGTACCAATAAGTTCACATTCATACAGATATGGGTAAAATATCAAGAGATTCTTTTTCCTTCTAGAACACTATACGCGACATCCACAATGCAGTAATTCAAAACGACTTAGAGGGACTCATAAAATTAACAGGAGAACCCGTACCGCCTCACGCCCTCTCCTGCAGAGACAGCAATAACATGACTCCGATGCATAAAGTATAATATTTTTATACTGAAACAAGATACTATTCAATTATGCTACCACTGTCTTTATTATTTTTATATTAATCTTAATAATACATTTATTCCAGGCAGCAGGGTTAGGTCATGGCGGAATTTTAAAGTACATCATTGAAAGGTATCCACAAGGTATAAAGGATGTTGACAACGATGGACGAACTCCTCTACATTATGCGGCTCTTGTCAAAGACGATCAGCATACTTATAATACTCTACTAGGATCTGGAGCAGACGAAAGTGCTGTCGACAACGTAAGTTTGTAGGATAAAACGTTTTGAATGCAATATTAATATTTTTATATTCATTCCAATATTTGCATCAAACATATCAATAAATCATTCTACTAATTACACTTTGATCAAATTCTAGAAAAATAAAACACCTGGTTATTATATAAATAAGAGTCATGATATAGACAAAAATATTTTCAAAACATTGCCTGACGCACCGAGAACACCTTCTAACTCGTATCCTCCTTCCTGGGATTGGAAAATTTTGGAAAGTGATTACACAGCGGATATCAATAAAAAGTTTAAAAAGAAAAACCATAGAACTTCTAATGAAAATATATCTTCAAAAAATAATACGAACACAATTTCTGAGAGCATTGAAACTAATAACGGAGTGATGAAGAATAGCAGCACACAAGAACTAATTTCTACTTTTCCTGATTTAAATGAAAACGAAAAGGCAGAACCGGAAACTACCGAAACTAATGAAAATACTACACATATTCAGGAAGTGAGTATTGCATGTCATTTAGTCATGCGCCCCTTTTTATTGATTTGCAAAGCTTTGTATGAGAATGACATTTTGCATGAATCATACTTTTTATTATTTTAGGATACACGTATTGATGAGGATAATGAAATTAAAAAAGAGGTCAGTAATAATGAAGAGAGCTCCGAGACTGAAAATCAAGACGAGCAAGACCAAAATAACTCAAAAATTATAGAAAATGATGACGGTAATAATGAAGAAAACCTTAATGATGAAGATCACAATAAAGAAGGAGAAATCAATGACGTTGTTCTTAATAGCAATTCTGACGTTAATATTACTAATGAAAAGAGTGAACAAGATCAGAAAGAAAATAATATCGTAGATTTTAATAATACACAAAAAGAAGTTGTTAAAGATACTCAAAATATAGATGATGCAGATGATGAAAATATTAAAGACCATCATAATATACAAGAAGAGAATGATAAAAATAAAAACATAGAAGATATTGATGATAAAGATGATAAAGATGTAAATGTGGATATGGATAATAAAGACAAGGAGGAAGTGGTCGAAAATAATGACATTCCTGATAGCCTAGAACTAAATATGAATGAATCTAAAGTAAATAATGACTTAGAAGAAAATGTATTAGGCAATGATAGTCAAGAAGACAAATCTGATAACCATAATGAAGATATATCAAAAGAAACGAACGATATTATCAATGAAGACTTAATAGTTGGAAGGGCTTCATCAAATACGTCAAATAAAGAAGGTAATATATGTAGAGATAACAATGAGGATGATGATGATGTACAAGTACAAGGAAGTTCGTATCCCGAACATCATGACATACACACTAATAGTCCGACACTAAAACAAAAAAATACCAGCGCCATTAGGGACAAATCAAGGGTCTCTTCTGGCACTACACATCAAATATAATAGAAATAATAATTTAATAATTATTTCAATATATGGGGGTCCCGACGAGTTCAAAATTTTTGGTTCTTTTACTAATTAAGGAAACCCTGTCAGCGGCCGTAATATTCAGGAAAGTCTCATAGAAGGATTAATTAGTAGCGAAGCAGAACAGGAAACAGAAGACGCGAGTATATCACAAAGAGAGAGCTCAGTTCACAACGATATTTTAATTGTAGTAAGTAAATCATGACGTAACAGTTTAACGAATATGTATATTTCAGTTTTAATTCTTCATTCTTAAATATGAAGGTAAATAAAAAATAAAATAACCATTTACTTGTGGTGTTTCTTAGAATAGAAATAACAAAGCACTCGAAATACTCACGAACACCTCACAACACCTAAGTCTCTAATTAATTTGCCAGCTTTTTAGGTTATGTGTCCTATTTAGTCGCAAGTGCCTTACACTATATCTATGAGTTTCAATTTCATAACATTCTGATATTTTAAAAATGCAGGACAATGAAATAGATCCTGAAGTTACCGATTTAATTAATACTGCAAACATGGAAATGTTAGCTACATTAGTATTGAACGGAGAAGGAGCCAGATTGATCGGAAGACATTCTGGAAATTTAGAATTGCAAGCTTTTTTAAATAATGTCCCAACGTACATGGTAATTATAAATGAAATTGAAAATAACTTTGAAAAAATGTTGGCCTAACATGTTTAAGTTTAAAATACGATTTTTATTTCAGCAAAAGATAAATAGAGTACATATTGCAGCTAGGGAAGGGAATATAAGAGATTTACAAGCAGCTCTAGATCGTAGAAAATTTGCTATTGCCCGAGATCCTATATCACCGAACGGAGCAACTCCTTTGCATGTAGCAGTTGTTTTTGGTAAAACGAATATTATAAAATATTTAGGAGGGAGGTAATTGAACTATATATATTTATTCTAAATTATTATTCTGTTGTATAAAGTATAATAGAATAGAAATATACTATTTTAGGTTTCCTGAAACATTGTCTGCTGTTGATTTTGAAGGCCGTACAGCTTTACATTATGCGGCTGTTTTACCAGATAATGGTCATTATTTTAATTTGTTACAACAGCTGGGAGCAAATTCTAAAGATTTAGATGATGTAAGCTATTTAGCCTATTCTTTTACGCCATCTCCGTAGGATTACAAGAAAATCCTTATAAACTTTTTCACCTTTAGATGGGACGATCTGCTGAGGATTATTACAAAAATCCTACTCTGTTGACTTTCAAACAATTGTTAGCGGATTTTGGAGTAAGTGAAGAAGTAGCTCAAGAAATGTTTACAGATAAAGGTATGTATTAATTAAATAGGATAAAAAGCAAAACATTAATTTTTAATATATAAGAGATCTGTGCGACTATAAAAAACAACTTTATTATACATGTATACAGTGCCAGATGATCGCGTTTCTTCCCGTCGAGTTTTAGATAACTCTGAAGCCTTGGATACTTTAGAACGATGTTATAGATTGCTAGCATCTGCAAGACCAACAAGAACACCTCTGTCTGCGTCTTCTAATAAAGCCACTCCTCCAAATGTTTTAGGAAGATTCCTTAAACGACAAATATTTCTTATGATAAAGGATAGAGTTACAAAACTAGACCACAACCTCTTTGACGTTATCTGGCCAGCTGTAAAAAAGCTACCTGATAGCAGAAATATTATACAAACCGTGGAAGAGGATTTTCCTGGTGGAGTCACTGCTCCGGATTATTATGTTTATGAAGTATTTTCAGAATTTTTAACGCCACTAATTAAAGATCTTCACAATATGAATGTTAATTCTGAGCTACCAGAACATCCAATATCGGATTTTGTGAAAAATATACCATTAAAGGAAGTCACTGAAGCTCCGATAGAAATAAATGTAGATCCTGGAGAAGATTTCGTACTGTCAGGAACAATGGAATGCTCAAGAAACCTCGATGGATTTGAATTACCGTTGAACTTAAAAATTGGCAAACTCGAAACCATTGAAAGAATTATAACTACAATTTTGATGAGACCAGAGTTCTCAAAAATTATAGAACAATTCAATCCCGAGTCCGACCAAAGATGGGGAACTTATTACACTTTGAATGAGGTGTTAGAGAAGCCTTCCGAAATTAGTGCAACGCTAGCAGCGTCTGGATTACTTATCCCAATTTGTGATAGAGAAGAAATTGATGATAGCACTCATCTTCATGGCCAGCATTGGCCGTATGGGCGTGGGGTTTTTTTAAGTGACGATAAAACTGTGGCCGTTTGGATCAATGTTCATGATCATTTACGTGTACTAATTTCAACTCCCCTTGATTCACCGGGGGAAATTGGATTAACATTCAGCACATTGACTCGCATAATGTCACATTTACAGAATAACCTAGATTTCGTTTGGGATCATAAATTAGGTCATTTGTCCAGCAGACCATCTTTTTTAGGGGCAGGCATAAGATTTAGTCTTATTGTAAACTTTCCCGGTTTGGCAAAAGATACTGATAATATGAAACATTTATGTGCTATGCGAGGTTTGCAATACAGAGAAACCTTAAGTCCTGATATAGCAAGAATAAGCAATTATCAGTGTTTAGGAATAACAGAATCAAATTGCTTTAAAGATTTTGCTACGGCGACTTCAAATCTAATTCACCTAGAAAAAGATTTTCTGATGCAAAATTCTGCTCATATAGCAACATTGTTAAGTAATATATTCCGTAAAAAGAAGAATAGCTTAACGGGTGTACAAGATCCAATAAATCAAATGTAATAAATTGTTTTTACGTACTCCTAGTGCCCTATTGACAAAATTAGTCATAGTAGTAGTTTATAAAATAAGTATCGGAAAGACAAAGGTCAACACTTAGGAGACTTCAACAGTCTAAGGATTTTTGCTAAAAATAACCCACATAGGTCAGTATTAAATTCTAAATACTTGTAAACACACCCTATCCGTGTGACGTTTACCGAGTGACGTGTTTGCTAGCGATTTGCTTACTCACTTAAAAAATACAACTTTTCGCAATACAATATGCAAGTTTTCAAATATCACACTGCGATCAGCACAGGACACCTTTGTCTTTCCAATGCTAAGCTTTTTATGTTAAACAAACAAAAAGTACGCGAAATAGTTGCTAGTAAGCCTAATCAGATAATAGCCCTTAAGGTTAAATGAATTCAACAACAAAAAAAGTAAAGTTTTAAAATTTATATCACAATTAATTTTAATAGGTTATATGTATTTGTGGCGCCATAACAATAAATAAATTTTAAGTGGCGTATAAAAGGAAGATTAATAAATGCTAGTTAATTTTTCCACAGCCTTCATATGTGGCCACGACACAGGTGTTCAACTTCACGTGTAGACACGTATAGGACTGGTATATTCAAGGTCATTTTAATGAATATTTAATACATTTCAGATATAAGCACCACGGCTAACGGCCACATGGACATTCCCATATTTCAAACTGAAGAAGGCAGATATCTCGCAAAGTGTAAGCTATTTTACTTTTCTGTATTTTGATATGGATAACAGTGAATATTCTGAGACAAATGATGACTTGGAACAAACTTTTGCAGCACTCGGCGATCCTTTGATTAAAGGTCTGACCGAAGTGGCTAATATCAAACCTAAAGATCCTGTAGCATTTCTAGCGACTTTCCTACACAACTTTCCTGAACATGAGAAGCCTCGACCTGAAACACAGGTAAACTAAACTAAACTAAAATCTACTATACTATAAAATCCAATCAAGATACATCATAATAAAAAAATTGCATACGGCTTCATGTTTCTAAATGTAGTTTTGAATTACGATCATAATTATATTCAATTAGTACAGATTTCAGTTATTATATAATAACCAATGTACATAGGAATCAAATGTATTAGTGACAAAAGAAGCTGCTGAATTTGAAAACGAACATCCGCCATACGCAGACGAGATGGAAGATGATAATGAGGATCCGTCAGTAATAAGAGAACAAGATCGGTATCGCACCGCAACAAAACCACGCCCCATCGACGTTATAACTGTAGATCCTCAAACTGAAACCAGTCCGGATGCACCGGAAATCGCTAGCAGTAGTGCGAATAGGGTATGATATAAATATAGAAACTTAAATATGGTTCTTAAAATGTAAACGACTTGCTAAAGGAACTTTGGATGTCCTAAGACTACGAAAATACGTGCTTTGTCAAGAATATAATGTCATAATCAGTTTAGTGTTAAGAAATTTACTTTAATACCTATTTGAAACAATCGGTATTTTGAAAATCAATTCACAACAAACTATACTTTATATTAAATTATATTTATCATTCTTATTTGTAACAGATTTGTAAATAAAGTTGAAATATGCTAGTGATTATGAAAGTGAATGACTAGACATATAATTTTTATTTAATTCAAGGATGAACACGGTCAATCAATGTTACATTTTGCTGCTGCTCGAACACATACAAACAATGCTCTGTTTCAACTATTGCAAGAATCTGAAGTGAGCCTCGGTTATAGAGACGAGCTGTATCGGACAGCGCGCGACGTCTCCATACAAGCGAACGTATTAGAAAATACTGTGGAGATAGACAGATGGGTACTTTCATTGGCTGCGAGAGGTATGACCATCATTTATTAATATATCTAAACAAAAACTTACAAACATTTTGGTTTACTTGGAAATTCTTCAGTATTTCAGGATAAACTATACTTTGTAAGCATGTTAGATTAAACATAGGAAGCTTCATTTGTTTATTAATCCTACAGGGAAGACAGATAAAATCATGGAATTGCTTATTCAAGGCTACGATCATATATTGGATATTGTGGATGAAGAAGGAGTGCCCATGTTAGAAGTAGTTGGCCAACGTGGTGACGATAGCATGAACAATTTACTCGCCTCCATTCCACCCTTCGAGGTAAATACTCTTTAATGTTTGGTAATAGTGATTGATTACAACTGTACACCGATGCTATGTATAGCGTGTCGCATATTTTATTACTTAATGTGGTTATTGACGAAGTACCAATTATAACCACGTAAAACAATTTATAGAGCAAGTTTTGGTTACCTTTGAAAGATACCGTATTTTTCCGTCGCCATGTACTACTTTTTTAATGAATGTAGTCATCTACAATTTTTATATAATACATTTCTTTGGGTTTTCTTATTTCTTTTAGAAACCCCCTAAAAATGCGACATTTGGTGCTAAGAAAATATATATATTTATATATTTTTTTGGTAAGACCAATTTTAAAATAATATTTTAATGAAGCTACTGCAAGAGTCAAATGTTTATTTAGCACTACTTTTAATGGATTTTAACATATTAACATATTTGGAACTGTATTGGAAGTCAATATTTAAACTGACATTACAAACAAACTAATGTTAGTCAACATAGATCCTGCTACCCTCATGCATAAGCCACACATTATTGATTTTTCTTTACAATTTTTTTTTAAAGTTGATGTAGTAAATTATGTAATAAAAATTTACTAAGGAATCTCGGGAATCTCTCCATGGAGCAGTTCGTCGTGGTGATATGAACGCTGTCCGTGAAATTATATCTGGTGATCGTGGACATACCCTAGCGCGTGCTCACAACGCACTCGGTCGCACTTCTCTCCACGTGGCTGTGTTGGCACAACATGAAGATGTTGTAGACTACCTTTCAGAGACATGCCCTGAGCTACTGCGGGTCGGGGACAATGTAAGTATAACCACAGTGAAGTTTCGAACGCAACCATCCGCTCAAAATCAAGCCAAAAAAAAGGAAATGAAGACATTACATCCGTAGACATTGACCCGAATACTTTAAGGTCTTTTATTAGAAACTACAATGTAATATAAGTTGAAATCAAATGCTCCACTCTAGTTTGTTTGATTAGTAGTAGCTATGTACCTTGTGAGTTGTGGTTTCAAGTCTTTCTGAATATATAGTTTAATAATGCATAATATCGGTTTATGGGGCCAAAGAGTTGTCTAGTATCAGGAATTTTTCAAAGAACATTAAAAATTGCGAGACCATAAACGTATATATTTAAAGTATCTGATCAAAATATACCAAGCAAGTAAACCTTAACTGTTTAGAATGGTTTATATGGTAGATAATGTTTAATTGGTAGATAATGTTTAATTATCTAACAAGGAAAATCATATAGTGCCAAATAAGACCCTACCAAATACTGCCTGTCTTGCAACAACTATTACATATTTAAAATAAAGACGGTCGCCATTAATTCGATGGAACAGTTTCTTGAGTACCTTAATAAATAAATAAAAACAATTGTTTTATGGAATGTATACCCGTTTCGTCATTATTATAATATAACATATGCTCAAATGGTTTTCCTTCTAGTTGGAAAGAACGCCATTACACTATGCAATGGGAATGGAGAAAATGGAATCTCTAAGTCGTATTCTTATTAAAGCGGGCGCTAAGCGCGTTCTTAAGGATCTCAAGGGCCGTCAGCCTTCTTATTATTTCATGAACAAGTCAGACATACTACGGTTGAAAGAAGAAGAAGAAGCTTACTAATAGGGGAGGGAGATCAATTCAAGGTTTTGATATTATCTAGAGGTATCTTAAACCAAAATGTCGGAATTGTATCATGGACTCTTAGTGCTATATTCACGTATTAAGAAATGTAGAGCGTGTTGTAACAGAAAATTAAGTTAAAAAAATAATCTATTAAATATTATATCTAATATTCAATTTCAATTATTGTAATTTGTTGTTGCAACTTAAATGTTAATTTGAAGCAATCATGTACTTGTAGGGACCCTTTGTATACTTTAGAGATTATAAAATAAAAGATTTTCTTAAAGACGATACTTCTTTATTTTATTTATACCCTAAATACATTTATTCAGAAACTAAACAGCTACTAATATAGGACTGAAAAATTTAATCTAAAAAAATTATAAATAATTCTAAAATAAATAATTTTGGGTGATCATCTGCGGCAGGTTATAAGAGTTGAAAATTTACTTCATCAATTACAATCGTTTAAACGTAATCACGTCGATTGCCATGGTATTGGATTTACATACATCTGTGAAACCGATCCCCGCATACCTTTACAGAAATACAAAGAAGGTTTATTAAGCAATCTCGTGGTAATATCTTCGCATAATACTATATGTTAATTATTTGTAACAACTGAATGCATGGTTACGTATTTACATAAAACCATTATCGTCATCTTTCATGGAACCATTCTATTAAATTTTAAACATCTGGAATATTACTGATTGACGGACAATTGCTTACATAAAACAGTAGGTACGCTTAATCCAAAATTGACATCTTTTTGGTAGATTTAAATTTATAAATCTTCGCAGTTAATGTATGTTATTGAATTACAGGATAGAAACGGTTCTTATGTAGCGAAGGTGCAAACTTGGACTATACATACAGATCTAAATATTGAGACGTTGTACTAATTTTTTTGGTACTTTCTCAATAATTTTGGTAGCATCCAACAAACGCTCCCAAATATTGAAATCACTCTTCACCTTTATCGTTTAGCGAAAGTTGACTGATATTACAAAGAAGAAAATTTAAGTGTTTAAATTTTACCAATATTTTATGACGTAATGGATAAAATAATTGATATTGCAACGAACATTGTAATAGCAACGTCAACTTGATAATAGGTTCATGAACTCTAATTTAGTTACTTACTGAGCTCTCCCTGGTTCAGTGGGACGGGAAGAGGTTTGTTCCGGCTAGTTCGAAGCCAGTCCCTGTACGCTTGCTCGCCCTGAACACGTCGCCTCTCATCCTCAATGGCGCGACGAGCCGCACTCCGCTCCGACTTACTCTTCATTACTGTCTCGTGATATAAATATTTTATTCATTTATGTAATAGTAGTATGTAATAGTAGTAATAATTCTTTTATTTATTTATGTAATAGTAAATGTCCATCGGTGGATGGAAAATTTAGAAATTAAAATAGAATTTGTAAGAATACATATCAACCTTTCGAATTACGTTTGAGCTAAAGAGTATATTTATGCCGTTATTTATAAAGTCGCGTTTCATCACAATTGCATCGAAATATATATATTTTTTAAGAATTATATTCTCAATTACATCACCGACATGTCTTCGGATTTATTGTGGGTATTTTATTATTCTACATTTTATGCGAAGTTTCGATTACACTGCGGCAGTCGAAATCGCAGGTAGAAGAGATGAAAGTGTGCACAGAAAATGTAGATCAATAAAATAAGTAAGCAAAATAAATCCGAAACGCGTAGTTTTATTTAAATGGAGTTACTCGCGGGTCTTAAGGTTTCATATGTACTTAAATACATTTTATTTCTTCCTCTTTCTTTCTGATCCACTCAGCTAGTTTTTCTTCTTTCTCTTGTTGTCTCTTTTTCCTTTCTTGTTCTATGCGCTCGGTGTGGTGATATTTTTTCATAATCTCGTCGGCTTTGCGCCTCTCCGACTGAATGCGTTTGCGTTCAAGCCACTTTCTAAAAGACTCTTCACGTTGCCGTGGAGACGTGGTCGGTACAACTTGCCGTTTCATTTTCTCTAACCTCGCCTTCTCTCGTTTCTAATAAAACAATTAAAGTGTGAGAAATATCATAGGGTTACAATTGCTCACAATTATATATAATTAAAGCCACACTTCTTGCTCTTTTCGAGCCAACCACTGTTTAAAGGCTTCCTGTTTTTTCTTTTCATTGCGGTCACGTTCTTCTTTAGCGGTAGTTGTGGTTGACAGTGAAGCTACAGACAGACGGAAAGTATCGGCTCCATCTTCACGGTATGTGCGATCATCACGAGGCGTTTCTTCTTCAGCATTACATACATTTTGGCCAACAAGTCGACAGGATTTCCTCTTTATACTACCAGAAGATTCGCTTGATATACGACCAGTTAGAAAAGGAGTAGAATTGCTCCTGTAAGAGCTGTGTGGATGTGGTGTGACGTCACTGATGCATGATGAATCTGTCAGTAGAGAAGTCACAGAGTGCGTAGCTTCAACAGTCTCGATAAATATCGCCGGATTTATATACCGAGTTTTGCTTTTTCTTGATGCTATGGATTCGGTGTCACTGTGGTACTGAATATTCTCTCCAGCACCATCAAAGACATGATTCGATCTCTTCGTTAACAAATCACACTTCGATCGGTTTCGAGCGCTATCGCCAAAGTTCCCTTTGTCGATTACGCTCGCCATGATGTCAAAAAATCAAAAACATTCTTCAGAGATAAGCTCGATAAACCGATTTAAAAATCACAATGAGAAAAAAATTTATAAGACCTTAAAAATGCTTCGAAAAAACTGTCATTTATCAAATGAGATTGTCTGTCATGATTTTCCATTTATTTTAAACAAAAATGGTTAATATGTACTGGCCAGGAATGTAATTGATATGGTTTGTGTTTAGCAACCCAGCTGATTAATATAAGTCTACGCTGTAAGTTATGGTAAATCAGTTGAACTTTAGGGTGAAATTATTGAAGATAAATAATTCGTCAACAATTGATGGCAAAGAAACTAAGTTGCAACCGAGGAAATCTATTATTGCTGATGTACCAGATCGTCAGATACCAACTAGACACAAGGAATGTTTAATGTACAAGTATAATATTCTTATTTGTTTTAGCTTCCACTAAAAATATATAGAATAGTTTAAGGTACAACAAAACAACAGACCTTATATATTACAGTAAAATATTTCATAATATGTTATTCATCAGTTCTTTTTTACAAAAAATCAGAAATAAAAGTCGCATAAACATATGTACTTCAATATTTTTTAGGTTATTGACGAATAAACTTCAGTTACTGCCGATTTATGCTTTTCAAGTTACTTCTAATTTCATCTCTTAGGACCAGTCGTCACCAGAAACATAACTAGTCGACAGATTGGACCCAATCTTTAAATGATTTTGAATTTTTAGGACCTAAAAATAAAATAGTTCCAAACTAGTATGAACACTATTAATCTTGTAACCCGTTTCTACCTTTACCCTGTAAATAATATTTAAAAAAAACAATGTACCTACACCTCATTGCGGTTCTTGTATTAATAAATTTAATGAATGTCTACGATTTATATAAACTGGATTCGTTAGATTATATTTCACTTTATTTTTTAAGTTTTCCATACATATAAACAATTATTAGATGTTTGTGATGACTTCAAACTAGTTCCCTAATGGTTACGATTTCCATGAAACAAAGACACAAACTAGGTATCCTTTAAGAAAAAAAAAAATTACACTTATTAGGGTTTTTTTTTTAATAATTGAATTTAATATAATGTTCAATTTCATAAACGAGTCAGCAGCACATGCAGATGACATTTTATATCTCAAAAATTTCCAGATCTTGAGAATAAAAAAGAATCCCTGAAAAATCTGACTGTTCCTTTAAGAAAACAACCGAGTATCACTTACCTTGATTTTGATATCAAAACTCAAAATACAATTTCATATTATTATATAATAAAATAAAAAAGGTTTAAAAAAAAAGCAGTTTGTTATTGTAGAAATGTATTCGTATTTAAATGATTATATTTTAGTTAACATCTGTTAGCCAATTGGGACATCACTAAAACACTGCGGTTTAATATGAATTTGAATGACAATGGTTGCTTATTTATCTATTATTAATTATAAACTTTTTTATTATCTTATATTATATAACATTGCTGATTAAGGAGGTCACACTATTCAGTTGCTTTCATCTATTACAGATATGATAGTATATTTTGCTTTACAAATCAATTCATATTCAGATATATGGAACCAATGTTTTGATGAATCAATACAAAGTTCTGATATAAAAAAAATTTACGCCTCCAATGTGTATTACATTCAATGTAAATGTACCAAGAACGCGGTACACCAGATACTTAGATTCAGTCTCAAATATAATACAAATGTTACAATGAAACTGCATGTGACTATCTATTTTTTACTCACTAGCTTAGATTATGCGGAATAGATTGAACGATGCATTCTGATGTCATATATTATGTTGATGCCGGCATTGTGTAGTTCCCATGTTTGTGCTGATACTAACATTGAATATATACAGAATATCTAGTGAATAAAAAACAAAGTTTACACTTAAAGGTAATAATCCTTGCCTAGGATTGAGATTAAACTTGTCACTAGTATAAAGTTTCGGCGTTAGACGAACGCGGCTTCTTAATTTTCTCTAAATTCTTAATGACAATATCGTGTAGCGAACAATAACGGTTGCGGATCTCGCACATGACAAGCCATAATGACAAATATTCCTTCTCATCTAGTTCCTGTGAAAAATAAAAAGATGCATAGATCAAATATTATATATATAGATTTCTAAAAATATATTTTTTAAATTTAAGAAGCATATAGTTGTGAGTTTTCAAAAGGTATTTAAAATTTTATTAAGTAAATGAAAAATAAAATTTATCCATTAACATGTTTGTCACCCAATGACAGACATTTTTTTTTACAAGAATTTCAATTTACAGTCACACAAACAAAATATCAAAAATACTGTAATCAATGCCAACATGTATTTGTACAGTGGAAAAACAACATTATTCTGAAAATGAGCCAAACTATTTTGTTATAATGTCAACAAACTCACTTGAACTGCTCTCCTATAGTCTTCTATATGTGGATATTTAGCAACCTTTGATACAATCTTAGCTCTTGAAATGAAATACCGTGAGATTTGATCAAAGAAAGCGGCTGCCTCAGATTCTACAGACTGAATCTCTGCTAAAGTATCTTCTTGTATTGAAACACCAAAATTGTTACCATCTTCTATTTTTGGGATCATAAATGATATCCACATTTTAAGCTGTAATCGGTAAATAAAAGCATGAGCATTGTCACTGTAATGTATATGTTAGAGCTTATATTTCATTAATTTAAATCTATAACAAAAATATTTACCAAGTTTGAGTCTTCAACTAGTTCCCTAATGTGTGGTTTAACGAGATGTATAAGGTCACTTAGAGGTTTGTTACATGGTACAGTACCATTTGGCAATGCATAAACCATAGTGCCCTCAACAGTCATCACACTTGATACCTCAGATGTATCTAAACGCTGTCGTTTAGCCGATGGCTCATCTTGTGAATTTGTGTTAAGAGGAGGAGGTACTGGAATGTTTAATTCCTGGAAAAAACATGTAGTGTTAAATTTCCCAATAAAATACTTATGTTAAATGGTGTTTATATAAAAAAAAATAACATGTTAAATATACCTGATGGACATCAGAGAGATCTCGGTTTTGGAAATGTGATGTTTCAAGAAGTTCATTCAATTTGACAATTTTCTCTGGAAATCCTTTAATAATAAGGTGTTCAGCCTTCTGCTTGAGGGAGTCCTTGTAGTCCTGAACCTAAAATAGGTTAGAAAAAGAAAAACTTTCTATCTTAAATAAAAAATTCATTGCATTATTTCTCTTGTATCAACTATGTATTACACTGAAACCCCATGCTTACAACTCGTACGGTAAGGTTATGTTCCGATTGCAATAATTTACAATAAAGATATACACATAAAATGAATCGTAATTTATAACATAGCAAATTAAAGTTTCAATGTAACAACAACGCATCCTTTAAAATACACAATGGTTGTCTCGATATTATTATTACTGATTTTATAAAAGGAAGGCAAAGTAAGAAAATAATTCAACTTTACCTTCTTAGCCACGTCTGTCATTGTTAATTAATAAAAGCTATCGAATATTACTAAAAATAGTGTAATTAAAATTATACAGTAAACTGAAAACCGCAAAAAATATTCTTTACTTTGACTCAAGTACACTCGTGTGCTTGAAAGAATGAACGATTTGGTTTGGATACGTTCACAATTCTGAAAAACATTATCATTGAACTTATCTATATAATTTTAAAAACACGATAGTTGACCTACCACATTTAGATTATCATCAAAATCTGGATCCATTTCTTTTTATAATATAATATTATATTTATATATTGTATTTTTACAGAAGAATTGACAAAACAAGACAATACATAGTATAAACACTTTTTAATTTTTTATGATATTATTGAAATTGTCTGCTTAAAGGATGTATAACTTTTATAACATTTAATGTTATGAACGTAATTAAGCCTATTAAACTTTTTGGTGCTTAATAAAAATAGTTTTTAAATGGTAATTGTAGAAAAATTTTGCTTCGATTTCAATAAGATTTTTTTGAAAATTGTATAAAATTAAAATGATATAACATTTTTAATTCTATAAATTGCTAAAGTGAGTAATGAAATGAAAGTAAAAATATATTAGTTGGTGTTTTATACTCTTTTTAACTTAACTAAGCAATGTAAATGTTTACTACTATATTTTCCGTGAGAATTAAATAAAAAAAGTATTGTAACCACGAAAATATTATAATATCTAGAGTTTTAAAAATTGTAATTAATATATTATCCGATTATTAAATTTGTTAGTAACTTCAATTAATCTGGTTTTATCATAAACAACGAAGAGGTATGATTGTTGGTTTTTTTACATTAAAAAGTATTGAGATACAAAAACTGAGGTCTTAGCAACATAAAATCTAAATCCTGAACAGCACGATTGACATGATTATAACGATTTGAAATTTGATTTGAAAGCTTTATAAAATATAAATAAACTTGTTGATTAAAAATCAAATCACCTATTAAATATAATATAGGATTTAAAAATGTATTAGTTTTATCCAATGGCTTCGTTTAAATTTAATTTTTCGGGTGAAGAAGAAGATGAAAATCGTGAAAATGAAGGTTAGAATTTAGATTTCCATTTTATATATATTCATGTATAAAAAAACTTATTGAAACAATTTTTTTAAATTTCAGGCGATCTTAGGGATGTCGAATGGTTAAATAGTGAAGAAGTGATACCAAAATCAAGCGTAGATGATCTCGATGAATTGGTTGAACATGCGAAGATGTTTACTTGCGGATGTATTGAAATTGGTCACGTATTAATAGACGACATTTTTAAGCATAATATAAAGAAGGAAGGTTTTGAAAATATAATAAACCTTGCTGAAAAAGAACACAGTGATCTCGTTACTGGCAAATATGAAGGTAAACTAATTTACTCAATGTAACCTATATATATTTTTTGTTTTTATATTGCTGATGATATTTATAATAATGGTCTTTCAGGAGGTCTTAAAATTTGGGAATGTACTTATGACTTGGTAGAGTACTTTGAAAATAATACAGATGTAATCAATTTCAAGGATATTAAAGTTTTAGATTTGGGTTGTGGTGCTGGAATTCTAGGACTGTATGCATTTTTAAAAGGAGCTACTGTGACATTTCAAGATTATGTAAGTATTACCTTACTTTTTTGAATTGTTTTTACAACAATTATTGTGTTGTTTTAAATAAACATATTGCTGTTTTCTATCAAACTAATAAGTAACAACTAGCACAGCAATCACAAAGCATAATCTTGGATATGATATAAAAAACTTAATTTTCATTATATTATTGCAGAACAAGGAAATACTAGAATTATATACAATAACTAATGTCCTACTAAATATTGAAGAATCAGGAAGAGACTGTGGAATTAAGAATTTCAAGTTCTATTCAGGAGACTGGGCTTCATTTGATAAACTCCTAGCGACTGAGAAGTTTGATATAATTCTTACTTCAGAAACCATTTACAACCAAAACAATTATGAAAAACTCATTAAGTTATTTGAAAACAGGTTAAATGACAATGGTGTTGTATATGTTGCAGCAAAAACATATTATTTTGGTGTCGGTGGAGGAACAAGACAATTTGAAACAGCCATACAGAAAAGTACATTAAAATCTGAAGTTGTATGGAAAACAAGTAATGGTATACAGAGAGAAATTATTAAAATAACAAAATCTTGACAGTTACTGTCTTATTTATACCCAGAAAATATAAAAACGAAATTTTTTAACATGGAAGACATTACTCAATACTATAATAAACATATTTTCTACTCGATCATATATTGATAATTATTAAAGCTTCTTTTATGGTTGAAGTCTTTCGTAGACCCAACCGTCTTCACCCTGATGAAGTAGTTTTCCATCGGGTACTTCACATTCCTGTAGTCTCCGGAACTTTATTCTATCATGGAGCCTGTTAGTTTGTCCTTGCCAAAATTCAAATGAAGTAGGGCGAATGATATAACCACCCCTGAAATTATTCCAACAATAGGTAAAAATGATTTTGTTTTGATCCTGTAAGTGTCCAGCCATTAAATTTTATATGGTATCCATCTGTTATGAAGGCTATGGTTAAGGTTACAATGTAGCATATAGGTTGTATAGAAAATATGTTCACAAAATATGTCAAAAAAAGTAACCTTTATGGGTAGATATTACAGTTTAAATTTTATAAAGATTTATAAAGAGCATCAAAAAGATGACATATGATAAATAGGTTTGTATACAACTTATGTTAACAAAATATCACATTCAATAAAATTGGCTTGAGATAAACCAAAATGGATGTATGACCCTAAAAATATATATTCTAAAAAAATCTTTTTCTAAATTTCAATTCATCGACATTTATTGCACTTATACCAATGAAGCATTCTTATTTCAAAATTAAAGTACAAAAATTAGGATTTTTTATAACTTAGTCGTTTAAAATTTAAGTTCGTCATTTTATATTCAAATTTTATGTATTTAAAAAAATTGGGAAATTTATCATTTATCACCAATCCCAGCTGTCTTCCCTACCTGCATATATCAACGTTTTACGAGCTGTCTGTGTAAGGTTTTCGAATCAAATCGGTCAAATTTTGAGTTGAAATTTGTGGAGTTTTAGACTCCAAAATTTAGAGGGTAGACCTGACATAGGGAAATAAAGTCAGGGGATCGTCGTCTGCCTCCGAATCTGGTAATTTTCAGAATCTAGGAAACTTGGTTGACTGAGAGTTCTGGAAAGGAGGACATTTAGAGCTGAAGGTAATGACGTACTGGTCGACTCTTCGTTCGAGCTTTTAGGCTGGTTTGTTTTTAGTTTCTTAAAGATTGACGCTCTAGATGTTCTGAAAAGATGAGCTAGGCGTTGATAGGAGAAGAGGGCGCAGTGCTTTCGGTCTCGCTCGATATCTCGAACTCTTTCAACAGTCTCTCCTTTGAGAACCCTAAGGCGGCCCTTTGCTATAACAGACATTTTAGTATCAACATTTTTGGTCGCCGCTAGATTTTAGTGAGTTTCCCTGCCACAAAGGCTCGGAAATCCTACACAACCATCTCCATTTTCACCTATTTGAAGGGGTGGTATACGATTTCGTTATAAATATTAATTATTATGACAGTGGAAATCATAATAAACATCATGACATTTAATAGATATATCGGAGGAGGCAACTGAGACGGAGATGAAAACACATAATTCAAGGAATGCTGTACTCGTCTACCAGATCGATAATTCGTCTAGCGAGCACCAGATTTATGTTTTTTTTTATGACAAAGGTAGCAAAATGGGCAGACGGCCTTCTTGATGGGCCGTAGTCACCGTCACTCATTGACATCTGCAACTTAAGAGATGCTGAGGATGTGTTGCCGGCCTTGATTGTTGAGGAAGGAGGAAAGCGTGGGAATAGGGAGAGTGCGAACGGCTCTCTCTCTCTCTCATCGGACGAAACGCAGCCATTAAAAGCTACTGCACGCCGATTTTCTGTAAAAGGGTGGTACTTCCCCGGTAGAGCCAGCAAATATTCAAGCTGTGATAACTTGACACAGCTAGACTCTACTACCTTACGATGTCCCACTTCTAACTATCCGAACATATTTTTGGTAAACATTACATTATATTATATTTGGTAAACATTACATAATGTATATGGGATTCCTAAAGTAAGCACCTTTTAGAGTTTAAGAAGTTAAAGTAATGTCTAATGTAAGAATTGCTTATAAAGTGGATAACAGCCTAAAGTCTGTCCCGACGGCTTCCCTAACTATAAATTCTATTCTCGTCAACCTACTCTCTTTCATATAATAATTACAATAACAGAAGAATCAGTACGGCTTTATACAATTTAAAATCATAAAAAAGTATTAGTACCAGGTATTATTATTCTAAAATTCGAGAAAAAAGGTCTAATAAAAAATATATATATCCTATAGAAATGTAAAAATATAACAAATAACAAACCAGAAATTTGGTTTCGGAACTTTCTTTCCAGGTTTCAAGTATTCCTTCTCTAAAACACTTTCTCTTTCACGCAATACATCTCTCGACTCAATTGGTGTACTCTGACAGCTGCTAGCCGCGGATATTTGATTTGGTATTGGTCTTTCTTGGAAATACTTTGTTGACTCTTCTTCTGACAGTTTCTCAACATAACCTTCGATCCTAACAGAGCGATTTAGTGCAACCCAGTAAAACGTAGCCGCTACATAAGGATTCTCTTCCTTAAATCAGTAGGCACATTAACAAAAATATATACACATATTTATGTTTCTAACTTCTCTTCCAAAAAGTGTATGGTAATGGTGCTAGTATAGATAAATATTTGAGATTTAACCGATCGACACGCAACTACTTATCTAGTTTCTTAATTTCTATATTTATTGTAAACCATTACTTAATTATCATTCAGAAATTTCTAAAATAGGCTTCAGACCAACAAGAAGACTCACAAAAATATCTAAAAGAAAAATTATTTAGATCTTGTTATCATGTAAGCATACGTTATTAAGACTACGGCACTATGTTTATTTAAAAAAAAAACTAAATTTTAATTATAATATGATAGGTACCATATCCTGTGCCTTGTTACTCCCATAGTTAGTAAAGAATTTAAATCCCTCTTTTCCATACCCTTTACACAACATATATCTTGCTGAGGGGCATCCATTCCTTAATATAATAATTATTATTCTTCAAGTGGTAAAATAAAAATGGGTAAATAGTAGCTGATATTTAATAAAATTCCGTTCAAAAAGTTTAAATATTATACATTTTTCTAAGGATTCATCATAGGAAATAAAATTAAAAATACTGATTAATTGCCAATTATAAAAAATTATAACTAAGTTGATTGAACTAACTATCTTGATTGTTACATTTTTTTAAATAATTTAAACATCAATTTAATTTGTATATATAAACACAACTTACCTTGTAGCTGTGGCTAGGCACATTACGTTGGGTTCTAAAATATTTTTTTTACCAACAGCTTCTTTAAACCAAGCATCAAATTGCCCAAAAGGTTCCTTTGATACCAAATCTTTTTCTAGGAAAGTTTCATCCTTACTTTTATATTTTATTCTCAAGCCTATTGAATGTTAGTAAATTATATTATCGAAAGAAATATGTTAATGATTACTCAACAATGACAGAGTTTTTTCAACATTCTGTCATTTCTATTAAATACCTCCGATGTTGATACCCATGGCACTTAGAAGGGATTTTATAAGGGTTTTCATACAAACTGGATTATTAGATATGTTTGATACTACTTTTTTATTTAAACTATGGCTTCATTTGAATTCTTTATTCAAGTTTTAACGTTTATCCGTTGAATGTCAATTTACATTTGTTGCCATGCGTTAAACTTCAACCATTCAAGATAGATTATTATTATGCAAATTATAATAACTCATTACCGCGAAAGATAAATATTTTTTTCCAAGTTCTCGCGCTAACGTTAAACACCTTCTGTGAACCGTATTTTGAGAGCCACCTAATATGTGTTTTTTAATGTTACTCAAATATTATTGTTTTTTATTTATTTATCAGCAATAATTAACTTAGCGGTCAAGAAAAGAATATCCTACTAAATATGGAGGCAACCAGGAAAGGTACAATGAGTGTTTCAAGTAATTTTCTGATGCTTGGATTCTTTTCACAAAATCCTAGCATCTGAGTTAGATATAATTCTTACTTCAGAAACAATTTAAAACCAAAATAATTATAAGATCTAGCATTTTATTTGAAAAGAGGTTAAATAGTCAGCCCTGTATTTGTTGCAGCAAAAACATATTTCTTTGGTGCTGGTGGTGATACAAGACAATTTTAAACGGCCTTATACTAAAGTACATTAATATGACAAACAATTATCACTATAGTTTTATAAGAGAAACATTATAAAAATAACAAAGCTTGATAATTAGTAATTGTATAATTTGTACCAATGACCCATAACACCACTGTTTATTGCAGACATTATTTAATATGGAAGACATTATTTAATTACAGAACAATATTACCTCATCTTAATAAAAAATAAATAATTATTACACCCTCTTATGGTGAAAGTCTTTCATAGACCCAACCGTCTTCACCCTGATGAAGTAACTTTCCATCGGGTACTTCACCTTCCTTTAGTTTCCGGAACTTTATTCTATCATGCAGTCGATCTCTTTGTCCTTGCCAGAATTCAACTGATGTAGGACGAATAATATAACCGCCCCTGCAAAATGTCTAAATATAAGTTAACCTATATTTTTTACTCTATAAAGTGTATATATATAAATATCAATTATTCATAATTCTGGCCTCTACTTTAGTATTTTTTATTTAAATTTTTATATTTATAGCATTAAAGTGCTCCAGATAACAAAATTAAACAAAATAATCTCAGTAGGCTAACAATAATAACATATGAGTATTATTTTGTATGAACTAAAACATAAATTATACAGGAGATATCACTATCAGGAAGATAATTTAAGCAAACATTCTTATAAATAGTAAAATGAGAAGAAACAACTGTATAATGCCTGCTGGTAGTAGGTAGTACTTGTGTGAAGTTTTTATAAATATTTGTATAATAAGTTAGAAGATTTATTCCTTCCACAAAATAAATCAAATGTTTAGTAATTGATGCAACCAACTACTAACCAGAACTTTGGTTTTGGAACTTCCTTTTCTGGTATCAAGTACTCCTTCTCTAAAATACTTTCTCTTTCACACAATATGTCTCTGGACTCTATTGGTGTACTTTGATAACTAGTTGCAGCGGCTATTTGACTCGGTACTGGTCGACTATGAAAATACTTTGTTGATTCCTCTTCTGACAGTTTTTCAACACAACCTTCGATTCTTATGGACCGATTTAGTATTTCCCAGTAAAAAGTAGCTGCCACATTAGGATTCTCCGCCTACAATCACCATATATATGTATGTATTTGAAATTACGGTTCATTGTAGGAAATAATGGTATTAAGTTACATTTTGCTCAAAACTTCATTAGATATACATCAGTGCTAACTTGTAATGTCATGGAACCTACTTGTAATTTACTTATTTTTTCAACCTATTAATATATATAATCTTTTAAACATTTTACAAAGTACAATGTTTTGGTAGTTTTTCCATAATTATATTAGGGGTATTTCTTATATCTCGTTAGTTGTTTATATAATTTCAATATTTTCTAAGACCACCCCAAACAAAAAAGGACAATCTATATATTAGAAAAAAATATTATACCATTTCTTGTGCCTTCTACTGCCATAGTTTGTGAAGAACTTAAAGCCCTCCTTTCCATAACCTTTACACAGCACAAATCTTGCTGAAGGGTATCCATTCCTTTAAAAAATAATGATTATTCAAGTACTAATAACTCAAGCACAGCTAACTAATAATATATCTGTATGTTTCATAAAATGCAGTTAAAAATGTTGTTATCTCATCACAAAAACATTCTGCAGATCACAGCTCAGGGATATAAAGAACTAGTTTTTCCTGGAAACTATATCACTTAAGTATAACAAAAATGTATGAAGTATGTCAAAACAATAGATTTGGAGACCAACAGGCAGCAACATTTATATTCTGTATCATGTGATTTCATACACAATTCAACTGTTGTGCCTCAATCCCGAGATAACAATTAGCAATTTTGAGATAAATGTTTTTCCCATATCTGAACTACATTCTTAGTCTTTCATTAAAATCTGTTAAGTAGTCTCTGCTTGACATACATTTTGCATTTATAAATTAGTAAAAATTATTTTTGAACAATTGACACACTAATATAATTTAAACCTGTTTGTACACCATAAAATATATATGAAAACTTACTTTGTAGCTGTAGCCAAGCACATTGCATTTGGTTCTAAAATTTCTTTTTTACTGCAAGCTTCTTTAAACCAAGCATCAAATTGTCCAAAAGGTTCCTTTGATACCAAATGTTTTTCTAGGAAAGTTTCATCCTTATCTTTATATTTTATTCTCATACCTATTTAATGTTATTACACCATGTTATTATAAATGATAACACTGTAATTAAATCAATAAAAAAAATTCTTGTTTAATAAATACCTCCTATGTCAATACTCATGGTGCGTAGAATTAATTCGCTTTTAGTGCTGTTAAAAACAATGCTTGAAAGCCTTGCTACTGAAATGATTCTCATGGAAATTGGAATGTTATTTTAACATTTAATACGTCCTATCAACGCATGACAACTTACGAATTGAGTTTATGATTTATCTATTTCTATTTTCTTATCAGTTCTACGTCAGTTCACCTCTGTTAAATTACAATGACTAACAATTTTAGAATAATATAAAATTTTTCACACTATAATCACTTTACAAATATATAAGTGTTAAATATATTTATTTATATAATTAATATTATCCAAATTTTAGATAAGATTTTATTAAATAGAGAATTGAAAGAGCAAATAAGCCAATATTAATTTAAGACATTAAAAATGAATTTTATGTAAAATATTATTTAATTTAATACAAATTGTTTTTATAATTCGATTATATATAATAAAAAGCAATTTTAAAGTTTAATAAATAATGACAATTGACACCTCACTTTCATTTGGCACTTCGTCACATGAATGTTTTGAACACATCAAAGGAAAAAACTAGTTTAAAAAATCATTTGTTAACGTCAAAATATCTTAAAAATTAATTATAGCCAGCTAATATGGAGGCCGAATCTGAAGTAATTAAAGAAAAAATTCACACTGAACCAATCCTAAATGACCCACGATATATAACCTTATTGAGTATAATAGTGCTTTTGTTCACTCTTGGTAAGTTTCAGTATGTTTTTTTAATATTTTTATTATTTATATTCATATTAATAAAGAAAGTTAATTATTACAAATATTATTTCAGTGTTTTGGTGGTGTTTTTCAAGGCGTCGGCATTTGAGGCGGTCGGTGCTACTAACGGGACTTTCAGATTCAGGGAAGACTCTTTTATTTGTGAGACTCTCTTACTCACAGTATAGACAAACTTTCACATCTATGAAAGAAAATATCGAGGAATATATTACATCCAATGTTAGTTTGTCTTCATAAATCACAATTGTTCACTATGTTTATCATAAATACTATATGATTATCCCTTTTTTTTTAGAATGCCCTCAGGATCGTAGACCTACCCGGCCAGGAAAGATTGAGAAACAAATTTTTTGATCAATACAAGAGCAGTGCTAAAGCCATTGTATATGTTGTAGACTCTGTAACCATTCAGAAAGAAATAAGGGATGTCGCTGAGTATGTATAAACATATGTAATAAATTAATCAATAATTAAAAAAAGAAGATAACAAAGTTTTAAATTGTTTTTGCAGATATCTTTATACCATTTTGCTTGATTCAGTAGTGCAGAGCAATTGTCCTCAGTTTTTGATTCTATGTAACAAACAAGACCAGCCCATGGCCAAAGGCAGTCAAGTTATCAAGGGTTTATTAGAAAAGGAATTGTGAGATACTTTAATAAATTCTTTTATTTTTATAATAAGAATTTTCTTATTATATATACCTTTTCTTTTTCAGAAACTTGGTCCGTGTCACAAAATCTAGTCAGCTGCAATCAGTTGATTCATCGCAAAGCAATAGTTCTTCATACCTCGGAAAGCTCGGAAAAGATTTTGAATTTTCTCATCTGAACTGCAAAGTAGAATTTGCTGAGAGCTCAGCTAACACTGGGGATGACGATAACCCTGCTGATATGAAGGCTTTGAAGGATTGGATCTCAAAATTATAGAATCCAAGAGCATAGGGTTTATACTCTACTTCCAATGTTCTCATTTTATTATGTATGCTTAACATGTATTTAATACATGCAATTTTGAGACTTGAATTGTTAAATTTGTGCATTTTATAGTATTTTGTATAAGAATGATCCCTTGTACTTTTTAATAAAATATGGAAATTATTTGGCTATTTTATTTATTTATTCTTTACTGATTTTTGTAATAGTTAAGTTGGGAAGTGGCAACATTATAAAAAGTACTATTGGTTTACTGACTAATGTAAACTGATATTTAGGGATTTTTTAAATTATAGCATGCCAATAATTCATCTTCATACTTAATTAGATCATAAGTCTAGTTACGAGTTTTAAAGCATATTTTATTAGTTAGTCGACGTTTTGAAGAAAAATATTTGGTTAATAAAAGATAATATTTGTTTTATTATTAACAAAGTATACTTGAAAAACGATTCGACTACATAAAAATAACAAATAATTTAATGGAGCCATTTTCTGTTTTTAATGGAAAATAAGAACAACTGCTTAAATGAAAATCATTCAATTGTTTAAGCTACAGAGCGCGCAATTTTTTTTTAACTCTATTTGACGTAAAACCAGAATCTTAGTAACGACTGGCGTAAAAAAAACGATTTACTTAGTTAAAAAAAAATGCTCGATGACACTGAATTTGACATTTTGACCAAAAATAATGACATATATTAATATTATTTATTTATTACATTCCTAGGTTAATCCCGGGTCGTGTCTCCTTCATTCTACACGATACTGGCAGAATATACTGTGCACGTATTTGCACGGATGAAGGCCACATTTGAAACAACCAACCAATCATTTATTTATATGTAGTATTCAAGTGCGAATAAAGCCACAGCGTAAACTATAAAAAACATCTATATTTGGCAACATGTAGATATGTATGTACCATATAAAATCAATTTTTAACCATGGATAGTAAAGTTATGCTACTAAGATATAAAAGCTATTAGTTTTTATTTATTTCAAGCTCTAGAGTTCATAAACTTAAATCATAAAAAAAATCTCTTCATATAAATATATGAAAAATATTCCTTACGCTTCATCAATAAAAAAAAAATACTCACTACTATTCAGACATTTTTTTTTATTAGAACCCTTCGCCACGGCATTGAAAAACCGTAATGCCCAAACTATGACTCCACAAAATATCAAGATCAATGTAAATATTAATTACTTTGTTATTTTTGCATATTCATAACGTATATTATTGACAGATATCGATGTGCTTTTGTGTAATTGTTTGATTTTTAAAAGGGTTAAGGGGAAGGGTTAAATAAATATGCAATCGGTTTACAATAAGACCATTCATGGTGCTAGTGCAAGGTGCAAATATGCATATTCATAACTTTTTCATTAAAAAGATGTATTGCTAAATCGTCACCCTTATTACTTTTTTATTCATAGATGCGGAAGAAGAGTAATGTGTTTATAATATCGGTAGGCACTTGTATTATGTCACGGTAATGATAGGAGCGATAATATTGAGGCAATTTTATTATTATTCGTGTTTTGTGATAGCAATTATGGATATCCCAAAGTAAGTAACATTAGTGAACCACTTTATTAAATATATATGTGTATTCAATTCTATTAACAATTATCTTTACTATTAACCATAACGGCATTATGCTGTAATATTTTATAGGTGTAACTAAATACCAAATTTAATTCAGACAGCCAGATACGTGAAAATTTATAATATTAGCTTGAATTATCATATAAATGTTTTAAGCCCTTAAGAGAGTAAGGTTCCCTTATTCAACAAGATAGGCTGCATAAGCAGCAAGTAATAATTTATTGTGCACTACTTTCCCACGCCAAAACCTTTACAAGCCGCTGCCTCCCACGGCTACATGCCAGCTCCTGTCATTCATTCATTAAAAAAAAAAAACGGAAGCCTGTGACGTCGACAAATTCCCACACAGAAATATAAGAAATGGTTATTTTAATTTCCAAATCAAAAATTAAGTAACGAATTGCTGACAAAACGTTCAATGGCACTGATGGAATTGACAAAAAATGTTGTTTCAAAGCAGCTGTCTACGAAGATAAGTTCATTATGAAATATTATTTTCAAATATATTATAATTAAGAGACGTATAAGTTGTACGTGCTAAATGTCAGATATTACCTGAAAATATACTGCCGGTGAAACTGACACTAATATAAGGACTTCTTTAACTTTACGAGTATCATGTTATATCTGGTTTTAATAAGTCTTAGTGTTGAAATAACATTTATCATAACATCTTAAATAGCATTAATTATCTTAAGTCAGCAGCTGGTCGTGAATCAGTTAGTAATAGCACAGGTTTATGAATAACTAAGTTATTTACATTGCAGTGCATTATAGCGCAATAATACCTCTAGATTTTATCATTTCGGTAAAATGTTAACCAGTCAAATACATCACAATAAGAAGGCGAAATCCAAGTTCATATTTAGAATTGAATAGATCTGCCGTGTTATCGCGGGATCTTACGTCGTTCAACTCTCAAGAGGACTCTTAAATTGGGATAGTTTTAATTACGGGCACTCTTAATTAACAAAATAAAATAAACAACCCACATCACATTGAATCGAAACGAAGTAATGTTTTAAAAACAATTTAAATAATATGTATCCGTTCATTAAAAGTTTCGATTTAAATCTGATGACATGACCGTTTAAAATTCAAAACAGTTTTATTCAATATTCAGTAAATTATTATTAATGTTTATTATACACATGTTTGGTATGAAAAGACCGACAACAGTTTTCGAATGGTAGCTATTGCATTTAAAGTTTGCCCAATACCTGTTATAATTAGTCTGCAACCGAATTATAAGGTATTAAATCAATTTATATGTAGGTATATTGACTGACACAGAAGTAGAAATTATGCATTGACGTTTTTTTATTGCTAGCATATAAACTTAATTACTTCATAGGTTCATTTATAGCGTCAATAAAAAGTTTTGTCTAATTTCATAACTTTATGAATAAATTAAAAATATTTTGGGTCTTATTAAAAGCAAAAATCTCGTATCGACTTTTTCACGAACATTTTATTCAAGTTAACGCGAATATTTCGATCTTTCTATTAGATAATACGGGAAGATAATGTGTCCTTAAAGTTATTTTATTGTTTATTAAACGTTTTTTGTATTAATAATCCAAGTCTTAAATAAAAAAGCCGAGTGTCGACACAGGTGAGCAGTAAAGCATAAAAATATATCGCAGTGATGTGGGCAGAACAAACGAGCCGGCTCGTGTGTGGTCCGGACAAGCGAACGCACGCAAAATTTCAATATTTATCGATAAATGACCTCTCTGCTTCTACCAGATATGCAAAATATATTATTTTGAATATTCATATCGCTGTCGTAACTTCATAATCTTCGTTTATGTGCTTTTATGGTCACTGTTACGATACTTACAGCATGTATAATGTTGATTGCGTACTTCAATTCATTCATATCAAACAATTTTATCGACAAATTGCAATTATTTTTAGTTGTTTTCGTTTTATTCCTTCCTAAACGTATAGATGCTACTTATATCTCTACGTTTATGTGATTATAAACTGTAAAGTACGGTACTATTAATGCGTAATTTTATTACTAACATTAAAGAGTGTTCGAGTGGAAACAAATTGTCCCGTGTATATTATAAGAGATTTAAAATATGTTTATATTTAAAAAGCACACAAAAATAGTCGGAAAAAGTGCGAGCAATGAGGCAATCATTTTCCACTACTCGTTAAGGGTGCGCAATTAACCGATTATTTCAGAATAACAGCGACGGTCCGCGAATGCCTACCTTTGTCGGCGCAGTGCCTTGTTGACATTTTGTGGAGCAAATCTTCATACCGCGGCCGCTTTCATCTTAACGCATAATCGTTTATTTGATGGATGTTCATACATTTATAAATGCGTAAATCGGTTAGTAAATACAGGTTTAATTGATCTATATTTGGATAGTCGATTACTAGGCAAGAGTTAGCAATTTATTCGAAGAGTGAGACTCAAACAAAACTAAACTTTTATAGAAAGCTTTGCGGTAGATGCTATCAAAATAACACAAATATTTCTGCGAGTACAATGGAAATTGCTACAAAGATTTGTTAAAAATATATAAAGAATGAAGTAAATTTCATTGGTAGCAATACGCAATATAGCCGCCTCTCGTTGGGTGCAGCAGCAGATCAAGATTTCATGACGTTTGAGAAATACAGGCCTCTGCTCTATGAAGTATTTGTAGTTCAAACTTAGTTTCTGTATGTAAATTGTACTATTTGTATTAAATACAGTCTACAGTAATAGCTAACTCATATATCTGTGCAATTTGCATAGTAACAGATAACAGATAGACGCTACCATGCATGATCCAACACAAACAATTTAAATATTAGATTTATAGTATAAATTTTAAAGTGACAAAACTTTCCATAATTATTCTAGACATAGTTATATAAATTTAGTATTTCGTGGCAAAATTTTGTAATATTGGGAGGTTATGAACTCTGCAGTTGTCGCTAAGGATCATAAAACGAAGCTGAGCACTGTAATGTTTGGTTTAATCGCTATTTTATGATATAACGATATCTAACAGCAATTTGAGTACACATTTGAATACAATTCCGCATATAATACGCGTATTTATTATTTTATTTAACATTTTACCTGCTGTTTCGACTTTCGTTTAATTTACAGCAAGACGGACGGACGGACCGACGGACGAAGCGAGGCAGACGAGACGGAAGTGATGTAAAGCGATAGAAACGTAGGAAAAAAATGAAAAATAAGATATGAAATACACGTGCTATTTTGTTCTATTTGATCAAATATATCGTTTAACTTTTTAACTTATTAATTCGGCCTGAATTGAATATTCTCGTATTTGCTAATTCATTAATAATATCCAGGGCTGTAAATATTCCAAGCTTTAATTGCAACGAATGAAAAAATATATAAATATTTAAGAAAAACAAGGAAGCCTGTGTATTTTCAATTTTTAATTAAGCATGCAAAACAATTTATATGTAAAGGAAGGGTATGCATTCTTTAGAACGTTACACTGCCTTCAAAACTACTTTTTTAATCATATCAAAAATGTTGTCCTCATAGCTGGTTTATTAAAAATATAAATATTAAAATATACAGTATTTTTTTTTTTAATTTCATTTTATATTAATGTCTTAAAAAGTTAGCGGTTGGATCCGCCTACGAAGGTGTTTACCTCAAGTCAATTCTCTTATTGGCCGATTAAAAAGTTTTGTTTCACAAAAGGCACTTGTCACTATTTTTTTCATGGCAGCAACATGAAATTAAAACTGTATGTCCGTAGGTATTTATCGAGTACAAGTATATTTTTTTGGGATCGGTAATAAATTCATGAACGTCGCAGTTACCAGTTTTTGTTCACGCACTCCGGTCAGATTTCAGACATTTATCGTTGTTTAATACAATGGCTTCACTAGATCATGTTATTCTATAAATAAATATCATACAACATTTTTTTATACATTATCTGTATTGGTGTAAAGATATAATATCTATATTGATTCACATTAAAACTCTTTTTATTTCTTGTATTGTTAGTATCTTTTTTAAACCTTGTTCTACGTGGATTACGTTTGAAAATCTCGTAAAATTGAATATATGTTATTATTTATCGATTCTATCTTGTATCGAGCACAATTTGGCTATTTGTATTAATATTAAAATTGTAAGGGTAAGTATAAAATTAAATTAAACTCATTAAGGAAACTTAAAAAAAACATAGGAACCAATACGAACGCAAATGTTACCGAATCCATGGATACTGTATGGCATTTAAAGTGTTTAATAGTTTTAAAAGCAATAACTTTCAAACTAATTATATCAGTTATCCCTGCAACGATCTCATTCCATTTCATTTTAATACTTACAGAGTTATTTGATTTTTATTAATTGAACTGCCGTGTCGTAGACAACGGGTCGAGTCTCGCGTCTTCCCCGTTTATTAATACGCTGTAATAAAACATTTAAGACACGTTCTTACGAATCAATAGCCGAGTTCCTGGTATGAATTATTTATATATTTTATTGTAGCTTTATCGCCTGTATCGCAACGGATGCCGGGTACTCCCGGTCGAAATAATAATCAGAGTATAATTCTTATTTTTGACAAATAACCGGTCAACATTGGGTGCTGTCGACTTTTTTAGCAACCGGCTGCCAGTTGATAGCGAATTCCAGGGCTCTTATCGTCTGAATATGTATAAGATGATAGTGGAATGCTACCTTGCGGCAATTATCCGGTGCGACGGCTATAGAAAAAGGATTTTTTTTTTAATATAATCGTTTACAGATTCCACTTTCATCGGCCTCTAATGAATTTTATTGCGTTGTTCTGTTTTGAGATCTTTATTACTACAATGTTAAAATTGTATTGTTTAAGTTATTTTATCGTGGATTAAAATTTTGTTATGGTCCTAAAATGATTATGTGAAAAATAGGAAATCATCCAAGAATAATATGGAATGTTATTTTTAAACCTTATTTAATTGTAACGTTTTATCTAAATTTTGACACGGTAAATCAAAATGTTTCTTATATTATATATAAATATTTCTTAATATTTTCTTTTAGAGGTCGTATATATTCCTAAATAGTCAAAACACAGGACGATTTATTTAAAAACTGCCTAAAGATCGTATTGCATAATTTTCCTTTAAGGTACGACCACTAAAGCCGAGGATATTTTACGGAAGCCTTGGGCTATACCCTACATATAATTACTTAGGTGTGTGAATGTGATGACTAATCGATAAGACAAGTAAAAAGTATAAGTTGTTATATTTAATAACATGTTGATCGCTTCATAACAGTTTGCGAAATTGTACATTCACTGTTTGAGAAGCTTTTGGTAAAAACGATTTTATATCTTTATATTTTATTCTCAATGTGATTTAAAAAGGAGAGTTTAATTTATATTCAGTAGAACAGACTAAAAAATAAGTTCTATTGAAAAAAGTGATTGTCATATGTTTTTTGTTCAAAAATAATGTGTGTTGCAGAATTGTAGGTACCTTTTTTTTAAATCTAAAATGTATCTACTTAACAAGTAGTCTAGATATTTATTTTTGGAGTTGTGTTTATAAACGTAGGTGTCTTAGAATTTTTATATAAAAAAGGTGTCTAAGAATGAGTGTATCAATAAATTTACTGATTCCCCATTCAGCAACAAATTTGTGAAAATAGATCAACTTATCAAGAAGGTTAAGATATGATCACCCAGCGGTTTAAAATTTACGGATATTTTATTTTTAATGTTTTGATATAAAATCAATGGGCAAGAGAAAATCAGAGCGCATTTATGTAAGCAGTAAAATTTAGAAGAAATGCCATTAGTAGTACGAGTAATTGCTATGGACTCATTTAAAACTGTTTTCAGTTTTGATAATTATAATTTATCTGACTAAGTTTTCTCGTTGAGGTCATAATATTGTAATAATATAAGCTAATAAAGGTATGAGCTTGAAAATTATAGTAATTTAATTTATACAGATATTTTAACTCCAGGCAGAGAATTCTTTATTTTTTAATTTTTAAATTGAGTCAAAAAATTAAAATATAAAGAAAAATTTTATGTTTATATGTCTTCAAAAAAAACTAACATCACAATTTAGCTGGGCGATTTTATTTTTTTGACATTTCGGTTACTTTGCAGTCACAGTCATGACGGACACACACAAATTATGACTCACTGTTTCAGCTATACTACAATCATAACATATTTACTCATTCATTAAGAAGTTATTTAATGGAAAGAAAATTTAATCAAAGTATTATGTGTAAAACGTAATGCCATAGACGGGTTTAGTGACGGACGTACTGCTACGATAAATAGTCGATATTTTTTTATAATAAATTTAAATTAGAGTAGTAGTTCAATTATCGTTTTATATTAATGAAACAACAGAACATATGTGAAAAAAAAACAGATTCGCATTTGATATTTTTTTATAATCACTACTAAATAACCCACAAATTTTTATAGCATTTTTATGAGAAGTATAATTATGCTGCAAATATCGTTAGTAATAATAATAATGAATTGCATAACGTCACATCCCTAGTTACGTCACATAGGTCATAGGTAACTGTCACCGGTGACTCGCATCATGCTATAGCGCAAATAGTATATCTTGTTTTTTATCTCGTTCCGCCAACGATTTCTTAATTGTGCACTGCTCTGATACACGCAAATGCGTAAACTTCTTATTTGATCTGGCAGTGTGATAACGGACATGTGATTTTATATTTTTGATGAAGGCATCCTAGATGTTCGATAATCACCAAGCGTTTTCTTTATTACAATTAGGATGTTTTTTTTTAGTTTAATAAGCCCGGCGGATTAATTTCAGTACATCTGTATGTTTATTCTAACTTTGCATCGTCACACTACATGCGAAGCGTTAAACGTTTTTCATTCAAAAGTCTTTTGAAATTGTAACACTAACAATTGTAACACTTACGTAGGTTATTATGATTAACGGGCAATACGTCGTATGTTCTATAACAATGCGAACTAAAGATAAACCTACCGTTTTCATATTTCTATGAAGATAATCCTACTAAATAGATTTTGAGTTCCCTAAGTAATGATAAGTATGATATAAAGTATATGTTTTTATAATATTGGCAGTACCTAATATTTTTCATCTCTGTCCAACGGATTTAAGTTATTCGAGGCTGCCATGCCGATAACTTCTCTCTTGGGATTTTGTAACGTTAAATTTGAAATAATAATAAAATTCTTTATTGTACTCACAGACATTTATCTGAAATCGTATAATAACTATCTTTGGAGACTTATACATAAATAATCTAATTTTGGAAGCTTTATAATAATAATGCTGTAACATTATAAAAAAAATATTTATTCATAATATAATTATTTAAACAACATACATGGATAAAATCGTTTACGAAAAATCCTTTAGGTTGTCCTTATGCGGATAAGCCCTTTAGATTATTAAGAGCAGGCTGTGTAAGGCCATGTTAGTTAAGGATTATAAATACGAAAGTCCAAAATAAAATTGATAAGAATCCAAACTTATCTCCATGATAAATAATGTAATTAATCTGGTTTATCTCAGACTTTTGCATGTCCATTTTTATTAAAGCCACCCAATAACACATGTCTTAACGATTGCGGCATTTGTTTGTACATGAAGTGTGATGAATGTGATGGAAGAAAAATATATTTATTATGTTAAAAAACTGATATTTTCCTACATAGAAATATTGCGATATTTTACTGGCTTTCACAATTAGTGCAATAAGTGTAATTTAATTCGAGATTTCATATTTAACTTATTCGCGAATCGGCAAAATCAACAAAAGTAAAACTTCCCCTGTCGTAAGATTGATGTATTATTCATGTAACTGAATGTTTAACAATCCAGGAAATGGAATTAATTGGGAATCCGATTGTCACCGTCATTACAGGTTACAAAAATCTATAATTGGCCAATAAGAGCACAGGCTCACCGCTACGGGATTCGGACAGGAAGAGAGCGCGTGCTATCTTCGAAACCTTCGTTTGAATTATTCAATACAGTTTTGCCAATAAATTAATGCTTACGCTGTGATACCGCCGCACATAC
The DNA here is from genome assembly GCF_018135715.1 of Danaus plexippus. NCBI lineage: Eukaryota > Metazoa > Arthropoda > Insecta > Lepidoptera > Nymphalidae > Danaus > Danaus plexippus. Next base: position 5,182,747 of record NW_026869849.1, on the reverse strand, counting down.
TAATGGCGACACGCGGCGCGCCGCTTTTTGTGATCGCTTCCATTCAGCTTTCCATTGATACGGAAAACGCAAAAACCAGCCGGGCCTCTTGTCGACTCTACTGACTAACGTTACAGCTTTTTATCTCTGACAAGGACGTGATCGGTTCTGTTTTGTCGAGGTGATGAGAATCCATAATTGAACAACCAATTGCCCGGACGTAGACAGACGGAAATACTAATTCAACTGTACAGCAACTTTTTGTTTTTAAACATATTAAGATCTGAAATACATAAATCAATCCCCGAGATACGATCTATGGTTTTTTTTTGTTATGTCTTGTACCAATTATAAAATAGCATAAGTTTTGATCATCAATTCATTGATTTTCAGAAGGAACAATCCGAAAATACTCACATTGGGGACTTTCAAAATAGGCTGTTTTTCATGGAAACCCAAAAAAAAAACTTTACACGTAAATTTGCATGTTTGAAGAATTTGAAATTTTAATATGTACACTTAAAATGAAGTTGCTATCCCTGTATTTTTTTGAGGCATAAATGTTTGATATACTATGGCGTTACGGAAAAAAATTACGATCACAACTATGTAGATGATTATGATTTTAAAATAAATAACTCCTTACCTTCCTAAAGCGAGGAAACGTGGTATAAAATTTATAAGTACACAAGTAGGGGTAGCGCAGTAAACGTATAAAGTTATATTTGGCGATAAAATAAGTCTGATATTAAAAAGTTCTCCCAGAGTGCCACCACGTTCACGAAACGATTCAGGAAAAGATATCGATGACAGGACAGAAACATGTTTTATTTAGGCTCATGTGTCCACAATTTCTTTAATACATTTCGGAGCGACTATAAATTTTTTAACTCCCCAAAATTCCAGTAGCTGACAAGTTTGATTGTGTTTTTTACGGCTCAACTGAATTTACATCAAAAATTTTTGTAATATATTACCTTAGTAGCCGATTTATTTTTATGCTATTGATATCACCGTTTATTTATTTATATATTATACTCTTAAGGTAATCACTAAGGCTTATCTTGTTTAGACATTCAGGTATCATAAAACAGTTATCATAAAGCAGTTTCATACCGTAATAAGTATTGTAAATTGACTAACGGATCGTCTAATTGAATACGGCAGTATCTAACTAAATTATATCAATAAGAAAGGGCTTCGGCGCCGGAGCAAATTGCGCCTACCCAGTATATTCCTTTTGTGTCCGAAGCCAACAACGGCCATTGGTCAATTTTAATGAGCCTCGATCAATGGGCGTAAATATTTCTTGTATCATTCTTTCGAGACGTAGCCGCAGTCAAGACGAGAATACGTTGACATTTCATATGGTAAAATAGAGGTCCGTCCGCTTAGGGATTTCACGTTACTTTTTGCGTACAGTTTTGGAGAATACACTTATACAGATATGTACGTGCCCTCCAATTACCGTCTGTATGGAAAGAAGCTCCATCGGACAATGTGTAACAAGCTAACTATCCGTTTACCGATTGCCGTATAAGTAGCTCGTTTTCATGTCACTTTAATGAGATGCCTTACGTCGCTTGCTTTGAACATCAAAATAGGTGTTCCCTTTGTGTATAAAGTTTATTATTTATGCCCTGAATTAATTTATTAGATGGCATAAAACCTTTTTAGAGCCGATTTAAATGATATTTAAATATATTTTTAATTACCTGACAACTATACATCATTCAGATTTACGCAAGCCACTCTGGGCTACTTAATTTAACCATAAGCTTGAGGCTTCGTTGTAATTAACTCAGGTAATATGAGTTAATTGCTACTAACGAAACGTTGAGCTGCTGTTCATAATAATATAAGGATAAAATTATAAACGACAAAGATGAAAAAATAATTCCATATTCTAAATAAAGGCAGTTGAAGACTCAAGAGATGCTTGCGTTAGTATAAATATTCAATGAATGGGCATAAAAGCGGCCTACGCTCTCACGTATCTGAGTGGTAGGTACAAATTGTATTATTTTTTCTAAGATATGCATTTTAATGGTAATTTTTTTCTTCACTTCTCACACTCATAAATATTTTGCCATAGACGTGTGTTCTCTCCTTTATTAATATTAATAAGTATTATAATGTAACAGCATTTATTTTATTTGGTTCTTATTACCTTCGTATCACAGATTTTATGTCAGAATCCTTAAACTACTCTCGTGCATTAACTAGTCATTAAGTATCATGTGTACATTGGCTTTACCATATTTCCGTTGAAAGATAGACGTCGACCCGCGTTTCGGTGGACTATGCAAACTTAAATTAAAACTGTAAGTTTCCTATCTCATTTGTTATAAACGAAATGGAACTTACGTTATGTATTTGTTTTATATAACGCAGTTTTGCAAACATTAATACGACATCTCAATTAACATAATATACGTTCAGGTTAATAACGACACAGGGTACTTTATCCTTAAAATGCTTTCGTACAGTCGAAATAAAAAAAAAACCTTTCCAAGATTTTTCTTCACATCATTTTAATTATAAATTAAGATATTTTCAAATGAAAAAGTTCGATACTTGTTTCGTTGGAGCGTGCAAATAAATACTAGAAATACAGTTCGCGTCTACTTTGACAGTAATGCGATAAATTTCTGAGTCATAACGAAGATTTCTCTGTAGTTCGTCGCACTCAAACAGCCACTGCAAACTCATTATAATAAACTTAATCCCCTTAATTGAAATGTTAGGTTACACAGAGATAAATCGTTAATGCACGTCAGATTAAATTTATTTTTAAACTGCGGAATAAAGTGACGACACCTTGCAAAATAATGTTAAAAGATTGCTATGTAATTCGAATTTCATGAAGCCCTCTCTTATATTATACGCATTAATTCTGACCTTTTTATTATAATTGTATAAATAAACATAAAAACTTATCTTGAAAGGTACTGCACGTAAAATTAATTGCAGGAGATCTTTGTGTGTGATAATTGCAACAAACGTCATGGAATGTAATTAATCAAAACGCGTCATTCTCAATCAATGGCCAATCAGATATCTCAATTTATTTCAGAGCTGAATAATGATCAGTGGCCATTCAATAGCTAATCATTAATTCTTGCCACGACTCCCCGGGATTAATGTATGAATCCTAAAGCAAAGTTAATCAAGATAAAGGAGTCGGTTACCTAGAAAATAAATGACCTATCCGCCGGGAAGGTGGACTGTTAATACACGATCTGGATTCATAATAACGAAAGTTTGCAGATCATAAATTAATTAAGATAAAGGCAAATTATTACGATAACATCTAAAACTGGCATCGTATTAGAGACCATTGAGAAAAAAAAGAAGGATTTTTAGCAAAACAAATATATATTATTGTTCTTGTGTCAAATTACGCACGTTTATATTGCATTTTTTATTTTAAAATCTTTTTTATTGTTTCAGTTATTAGGAATGAAATTAATTTTCGAACATTTCGTAAAACAAAACATTATTCGTTATCCGTTAATTTGTATTACACTTAATTAATAAATTAATACAAAGTCTTATGTATTATGTAGGTATAGGATATTTAAGATCTACGTTATCTAATAAATATGTCATCGGAATTACAAAAAAATAAGAAAACGAAAACATTATAAAGTAAAAGAAAAATAATGGAAAAAAAGACATCTGAATTAGAGGCGTAACTTTATTATATATGTATATAAGTAATATCTGTAATCTACGCACCCACATTGAAAAACGAAGGATAGCAATTTTTAATTAATAGCCATAATATTGAATAGCACATTTCCAAATAAGGTATTTTTTTTCATACTAAACATGTAACCGGTAAAAAACAATAGTTAATTGGTATTGTATCTAATTGGTTTGGTGCGTGGAAGCAACCAAGCGAATAGCGCGGGAATATCTCTGGCAATTCCATTGTTCTTCAGCTAATTGAATTGATGCCACTGATAGATTGTGTCCTGTAAACGTGCCCGTTAACACTATACACCGGCGACCGAGCTTTAAATTGATTTATGTATAGAATTCCAACATATTCTATAAAAACATCAACGCATCGTTACTGGGACGCAATAACATTTAAAGTTTTTTGTCACGTTTCCGCACGTTTCAACGTAAGCGCGTTAGAACGGTTATAATCTCATTAAATTAATCATATATGAAACAATACATACTTTTGAATTAACTATTAATATTGTAAATAAATATGTGAAATGACAAATATAATATTTAAATATTATCTCCGCGTAATTTTTCAATAACACGTCATATTTAATGTAAGTTCTTTCATAGCGTATATCTATAGAATATTCCCACGTAATACATGGACCAACCAAACCATAGAAAATACAAATCGAATCTGTCCGAGCCCGCACGGCCTATCGCGATCTAACGCACACGCCGTAAAACTTGTCGTACGATTTGAAAAGATAAACCTCACTTTTTATTTCACTGTTTATAGTAACCGAACTCGAAGATATTGCTATTTCAAATGGAAACACAAAAACAAAATTGTTGTTAAATTTGTTAAATAATAACATATTAACTTATTTGGTGAACGTAAGTAAAGATAACGTTGTTATATTTGTATTTATATATAAATAAGAATGATTCAAAATAAATTTTTCTCACAATCTGCTAACCTTATTAAACTGAAAAGTATTTTTCCGCGGTATTGTGTTTGAAAATGTGTAAGTTTGTGCGTATATAAGAGTATTGAAATAAATACTTATTCGCAAATTGGTTAAACATATTATGACAAATTGTGCAAAATTACTTTTAAATGACACTAACATTTTCGTATTGCTATGCGTATTTAGTTATTTTTTTATAAAAATATAATCTGAAAATATTAATTTCATTTAAATGAACATTCGCGAAAGTCTTAGGTCTCAAAATTAGTCTTATTTACATGTGATTGTGTTAAATCTGAATTAAAATATTAATAATAAACATAATAAATTAGTACAAGTAATTCAAATGAGGACCGATTAATTGATTTGATTTCATTACACAATCAACAAATTCTTTTCATACAATATCATTCTCATATAAAGTCCTGTCTCCTGTCTCATGTCTCCATGATGCCATTTGTTTCACTAGACTTCACACGCTTCATCATTTTATGTTAGTGGTATTGGCGACATTTCGATCCTCACGGACGATCTAGAACTCTTAATTCTTCGAGAAGCTCACGTTACGTATTCAACGATAAAGGCAAGAAGCTTTTATTATATTTTATTTAGACATTGGCCTCATTCTTCTCTAATTGTGTTTCCAAAACCTCAATTATTGAGTCTATCAAAAGTCGGTTGGGCCCCAAGAAGAGCGGTTTTTCTCAATACTACTTTTATTCCAAATTTCCATAGGCGGCATCACGGCATCACTGACTCAAAGAAGAAATAAAAGCACTAATAGGATTTATCTTAAGCAAAGTGATCACTCGTGTAGGCAAAACCTTTTTTCCTTTCTTTTTTCCATTGATCATAAAAACATATTTATCTAACCAGCAACTGTTAATACTGGTTTATCTATTAAATTTTAACAGGAGTTTTGATTTCGCATATTTAATGTTTTCAGAAAAAGCAATACAATCGATTCTTCATAATATCTTTTTAGTTTTTTACGACTACTATAGCAATTATTACGTAAAAATTGAAGTAATAGTGTTGTATATGACTACAATTAGTTAGTAAGTATTAATATTTTGAAATCTCCATTAAATATCATTAATGGCTGTCTCATCTCTCACCAAGTTATGTTTAATAGAGTTATTTTAAAAAGCAATTACATCTTTAATTAAGGTTCGCTATTCAGTTGTATGAGCTCATCGGGATGTAAAATTTACGACTAAATAAAGCCGACTTGCTTATACACTGTAGCGTCTTCCGGCTTTGCTTGTTTCGATATTAAAAAGATCTTGTCGGAATATACATATATAACTATTATAAATAAGAAAAAGAATTTCCTTAACAGTGTCTTTTGAAACAACAGACCATCTTGTAAATATTTTTTTATTTGAACTTTTTAAGCCAGAGATTTGATAAAATTAAAGACATTCATTAAATTATAATAAATTTCGAATATGAAAGAGGAAAGTCGATAAAATTCAAGTATAGATACTTTTTTAATAATATAAGAAAAATCAATACATAAAAAATTACTTCCCAGCCATTATAAAAACGTTAATGTTATGCTAATAATAGCTTTTGAACCGATATATCTTTATGGATTAACAAGTCTATTGCATTAATTGTGAGTAATAAAATCGCTTAAGGACTTACGTGTTAATGCCTTATTGGCCTGAAGGGCTATCAAATATGTGTGTGTTACCTTAAATAATTAATAGATAAATTCATTTCTATTAATAATACAATTGACTATATTTGTGTTGTTTGTTCAAAATAATACTATAATAAATCGTTCTGGTCACAATTTAATTGCTAAACAATAATCCTGTCACATCGCACTCACTAGATCTTAAAAAAAGACAAGCACGATCTTACGGCGTGGGCACTTTTCAAGAGACGAACGTCAACACAGAGGTTGCAAATAATATATTTTATATAATTCATAATAACATTAACATTCTCCAATTTTATTCTCAAAATTAATAAGTTTTTTTTCGTTGTTTAATTTTCGGTATGTTTGTATGTTTATCTTAAGGTAGTTTTAGAGATTTTGTATATACAAAGTCTTTCCTAAAACAATAATGAACGGACTTCTTAGTCATTGGAATCCCACAGTTTGTAAAGGTTGAAAGTTTTATAGTTTCAAAGTGTCGTATTAATTAATATAAAAACTATTTTAAAGTATTAAACAATAAACAACTCGTTAGAAAGGTTAATAAGTTGCTAAAACTCATACATTTTATTACGTATGACGTATTCAATAAAGCCTAGCTTTTTTGGCGGCCATATTCCTCACCTGTCAAGTCTAATGGGTATTTAGAATTTTTATGCGGTTTTTAGTCCAACTATTTATCTTCTAAGTTCACCTCGTTCTATGAAGAATTATAAGAATATCCTGCATATATATTCATGACCGGGACCTAACCGAGAAAAATCTTAATTCAATATCAAGAAAAAGATTTCATTTAATCATAAAAATTTTCCTAAATATAAAAACTTTGAACCCTGTACGCTTTAAGTGTAGATACATATTTTCCTATTTATTCTTGTCCAAACATTTACACTGAATATATACTTATATCCAAATAACGTTATTTGATATCACTGGCCAAATATATTAAAGATGACAAATGGATTGCTGAAAATTAAAAAAATATATAAAGACTAATTTTCAAGAATACCTACGCTTAAGGTCAGATATAATTGTAAAACATTCATTCAATCCAACCAACTAAGAAGAATTCTAACAAGGGAACGAAGAAAAATATATATGGAGAAAATTTCAAAATAAACTACTAACCAATATCGGTAGAATATAAAGAACAGTGGTAATGCGATGAGCGTAATAAGGAGAGATTAAAAATTCAAGACCAATTTACTGTGGTTGGATAGGATGTCTAGATGTATTACATTGTCTCGAGAGCTAATTCTTAAATTACTTATAATATCGCCAATTCGCAGATCTGATTAATGTAACCAAACAATGTAGGCTTTTTACTTATTGAGTTATTTAGCAAATTAAAGTACATATGCATATTAAATATGAGTGTTCCTGAACGATAAAAACTTAAATCACCAAGCAGCAATCGTGTCAAATTATAATTTTCTATTTACAATGTACATATATTTACAATGTACATATATTTGCTGTTTACAATGTACATATATTAAAATATGCGAGATAAAATTATTCTTTTGTACAGGCTATTCTAATTTTAAAAATGTTATGTAACAGCAATATCACTAAAACGAATATCGAGGCGATGATTGGACAGAAGTACATACAGCAAATATTGATTAGGTACTTAGTGCAATAATAATATTATGCCTTTGATCTGTAACACAGTGCTCTACACATTCAATAGCGACGTATAACGAAAATCTGAACACGGCGAGATATAATCTAGTTGGTTTACGGCACACCCAGGCCTCTTATGATTATAACATAAAACACCCACAGAATGCGCACGTCTGATTCTTTCAGTAATCTCATGCCGATTCCATTACATACTTATCTAAAACTTACTTTTCACTTTCTTCTCTTTATTGTTGCACGTTGTGGGTTGTTTATAACATTCCACATACAGAAATAAGAACATTATTCGACTGACTCGTTTAAATATTTCTCGTCACAAAAAGGTTTTTGTTATTTTAATGTGCAGGATTTATTTGCGTTGGCGTTTTACGATACAACTTTATTTGCTCGTGTTATCGGATAATGAAATCCCAAGAGTTTTATTATTGACCAGTATTCCTAGGAACTGATCAATAACACCACCAGCTACTGATTTATTGCGTTATGTTTTTATTCTTTATATAAAAAATAAAATAAACATATTTGATCATTAACGTAAACTGAAAATAGAAATAGTAATCAGTAAATTGCTGCTATATAGACAGTGTAAATCCTCCGAAGAGTCATACATATATAGTTTTAATTGTGATTGCCTTTCGTTAGTTATTCTGGCGTTACTTGTTTAAGCATTCAGCCGTTCTCGTGAGAGCAACAGATAAAACAAAATAACAACAGTTCAAATTAAGTGAGATAAGTCTGCAAAAACACGCTACCTGCTCCACCAGCCTGCCTTATGGAGGACACCATTTTAGATGTATCTAACAAAAATGACGAGGTCTACCCTTGGAAGCAAAAAGGGACAAAAACACTAACATCAATATGAAAAAAACTACAAATCCTTAACTGAGGGTTACGTCCGTCGGTAGCCGAAACAAGTTATTTAAATTCGGTGGTCGCAGGACGCTACGCCTACGTGCCTCCAAAAGTCGACCTGCAAACCTTTTTAAAAAATCCGTATCATTATGAGGACGGTGAATTGAAATTAAAATACCTTCATATCACGCGAGTATTATACAATACGATATCTTGGTTAATGTATGCGTGTGACCAATAAAGCAATCATCGGATGGCCCGACCAATTACGGCGGCTTCGGCGGGATACAATTTTTTATATTTAATTGATAATAGCTTGCAAGTTGCACTCTTTGCTCGCTGGTGGCTCTCAGGCTCGGTGTTTATGCAAATAGATGCTAATTCAATTTGCGCTTCGAGATAACTTCGCACTGTACAAATGTTTCGAGATGAGTTTTACCATAGTAAAACAATTTCGATTTTAGTTATCACTATTGATACGGAATAAGAATTATTTTGATCCTATACAGATTTTAATTTTGATTTGTGTCGGCAATTCTTTTTTTATTGTAAGGCCGAATGGTTGAATGCCAGAGGTGTCCATGAAGAAATAAAAAAAAAAATCGTAACACAAATCGATTGGAAATAAAAACATTTTTACAGGCTATAAAACAAAGTTAGGAAGACTATAAAATACTTGCTCACTTGCTATAATTATAATCAGTAAAATATTTACACTTCTCATATAAATTATTTCACAAAAAACATCAAATACAAGTAGCCATTACTTGTTGTACCAATAGGTACGTAAAAGAAAAATATTATACCTAGTAATTTAATGAAACAAAAAAATAAATTGTACTTATTATAATTGTATAGGTTATTTGCTATATTTACTATAAAGGTTATATTAAGGTGTATTAAAATAAGAAAAACAAGCATTAATAATATAAAACTTGTATCTTGAACGAGATAAAACAGTCCGCAATTTACTCACAGCTATAGTTGTTATTTAATACGGCCAGTGAGAGGTGAAAAAATGAGTGCCCGGAGAGCATTTTCGAAAATCGATTAAGGGAGACATGATTGAGGAGAATGTTTTTGTACTACGAACAATATAAGTTGAAATGTTAGCGAGCTATAAAGCAATCGTATTATGAATAATTATATTACAACGGACACTGCCATTGTAGTTACCGCTTTTATTACTACAATTTACACAGACTACATATTTTATGTTGTTTTGACACAACAATGTAAGGGATTACATTATGGCAGAATTCCAATAACAAATGAATGATTAATTGCGATATCCTTAAATAAAATATTGAAATCGATTTACTTATTCGTTTCGGAATGAGGCGCAGTTATTTTGTATATGAGTCAATTCTTGTATGAATGAACCGGTCATTATTTATAACAACTTCAGGGAGTTAATTGTAGGGATGAGAAATATTAAAATACCACCATAATAAATTACGTATATGGCAAGTATTTAAGAAAAACATCGTCCGAAAATTAGAGTGATAAAATTTTTCTCTACAATTTTGATATATGCATTTTTACGACTTCTGTAATAGTATAATTAAATATATTTTATTGTTTTTGTTGTATATAAAATATTAATAATTTTCATCCATAAAAATGTAATGAAAAACAATTATAACATCGTATTTGATGGAAATCCCTTCAAAGAAAATAAAACCAGCACAAACTGTAAGAATTTAGTTTCGTTGTTATATATCAACAGAATTCCTCTCTACCGTTATATTGATTGTTATTTATTACATCGCTTTCAGACTATAAATATCTATGAATATAGAGAATTATGTTAATATAACGTAATAACAATATAACAAAAATTATTCACGTTATAATTATCGAATAGCGTCATATTAATGAAACTGACAGACGTTTTAAAATGGTCATTATTATAAAAATGTGTTTTGCATGGAAATTAAGCACGTGTCATTCGTTAACATGCCTCTGAGAAGTCCGCGGCAAGTCATTCTCGATGCATGTAACTGTTCCGCGACTATTATAATGCAGTTGTCGAATAAAAAGTAGTCGTAACACGTTGGCTGTCATTAAAAACGCATCAACATCCGATATATTATTTTATTAAATGTCGATTCACACCTTCGCTTGAACGTGCACCCAAAGACCTTGAGTACGTGTTACGGCGTTTGTCGTTATTGTTAGGATGTCGTTTGAAAATAAATAAATTAAAAAGAATACAGTTAAGCGGTGGGTAGTTTCAAAGTCGGCTATTTGAGATGTGCCGCTGCGATTATTATTTATTTGAACGATGTAGCCATATGTTAGTAGATTTTTATATTTCTTTTGTCGCCGCTTATGGTCTCTGGTTTCCACGGGAAAATCTATATTGTGGTTTAGTTCGTATACAAGTTTAGCAGCGCTGCGTTACTTTTACATGAACGTGTAAAGAGATTTTTTATAATATTATCTATGGTGCTAAAGATCAGCTCATCTAATATTCAGATCTAAAGTAATATATAACTTTAAATAAATGGTAACTTTGAATAAATAATATATCGCAGTTTTAATATTTTGTGTAACTAGTCAAACTATATGTATACTTTTTTTTTCTAATGATTATTCTGAAGATATATAAACAACTTTAAGAGTTAACAAGCAAGTATAGGCTGAATAATCGCAATCGTGACATTAATGTCACTGTCAAAAAAAATATAACGGCAATGTATTAAAATAAAACAGTATACGAACAAAGGAAATGAAACAGTAAGGGTTTGTTTTATATATTTTACAAATCTGAAGTAATGCGGGTCTTACACAAAGACACATTGAGCTGTCAATGTAAATCTCGAACGTAAACGTCAAACACGGTGGTCCCGTAACTATATAGGTGTTAACAAATTGTATTTCACAATAAATTAATGTAACTTGTCATAAAATCTATTGCATTACTAAGTTTACAATTACAAAACGCTCGAATGGAATCCTGGATGGAGTAATGCTATAAGCGTTGTTTAGAAAATCTATAAACTTTATTATCGAGAAACTAGTGATGGGAATGGTAACATTATTAAAATATATAAAATCATATATCAAGTTCTCTCTAAACTGCCGATAATTTCACCACACTCATATATCTACACATACTGAATATTCATAGCTATAGGTATAAATCACGAGATATTAATTGACCGGCTCTCACAAATATTGATAGGAGAATCTTAATTTGTTTAATTAACTTTGATAGACTATAAACTAAAAATATACGTGAAATCTCTATAATAATTGTACGTAACATATAATTTATGATGCAATTTAAAAGATATTTTTCAAAAACCAATTAAAAAAATATTTACTTTATCACTTTCACGCGTACGTACCATTATTTTGACATTGCCTTTTAACCTGCATGGCATTATCAGAACTAGCTTTTAAGTTTGTCGAAGGAAAGCAGCTATAGCAAATATATTCGCGGAGATAAATACAGGCACGAACAGAATCCAACTTTCCTTTATCATTATAAATTGAAGACTTCACGAGCCATAACTGAGTACGGACCTCCTTTCTAATAGGACCATAGCATTATCTGTATTCGACTAATCCACCGCTAATTGAGCCGGAATTCAGCGAGACTATAAATCACAATGTCGGCTAAGTTAGGATTAGTTTACACAAATATTTGTACAATCATATGATTATTTTAATATTATAATATTAACATGAAATAAAAAATCTAAAGCAAAACTTTTATTAGACCTCTTTGGTTTTTTTTTCACGCAATACGTTCATGTAAATGATTTGACAAGATCGTTAACTATTCTGCATTTCAAATCTTTCTATCGACGATATCTAATTCTTACAATAGAATCACAATCTTTAGCAATTTTTTTAATTTATACTTTTAATTGGTATTGAAAATGCATTTTTCATACATATTTATATATGTATGAATTATAGTGATGATATTAAATTAATATCCTTCAAAATATGAATGTAATAGCGTTGGTATAATCTGTGGTAGCCCTATCGTAGGTGAGAGGCGGGGGCAGGTCGCCGGGCCGTGAGAACGCGCGCGCGCCGCCGGTTCCCAGCCACGCGTACGCCGCCCATGCGACGGTATGTAACACACAGGCACTTTTAGAACATTAAAATAATTATGAAGATAACATTAAATACTAACGTTTGTATCCTTTTTTTTATTTTATATAATAGTATATGAAAATCACATAAAATTTTAAAATAAATTGTATGTTATACGCCATGTTAGGAAATTCTGAGAAATCGCAACGATAAAAAAAACGGTTCACAAAAGTCTTTATAATGTGTTTTAAGCTTTTAACGTATCAAAATATGATTAATGATGTATTAAATATTAATAATAAGTAAGGATAAAAATATGTTATGAAAATATTAATTGCACAGACAATATACAGGCTTTCCTTTGTCTATACGTACATAAAAGCGGCGTAGTCGTCGAGGTCGTTGCGGTCGCGCGCCGCTTCCAAACGTGGGATGATACTAATGTTAGGACGGCCACACATTACTCAACCTTTGTGTAAACTATAATTGGTGTAACCCGTTTTACCTGGACGAAACTTCTACATAGAAATAACTTTGTAATTAACGATGTTCTATATTCAAACAGAAATGTACAGAAGTATAGAAAAGTATTAAATACAAATCATTCGAATCAATGGATTTCTTTTTTCAAATTCGGAATAATCTAAAATTACCAATTGAAATAGAAAATTGTTTGTTTTTTTTTTTAATTCGAATGTCCCGAACTGTCACTTTGATCTACTTCTTGACAATGGTTCAATAACGGCACGTCATTAGAACGTCTGAGAAGTAATTTATTCGTAGTCGTGTGTTCCTCGCCTACCGCAGATGAGTCGTGACGAGCTCTCTCAGTCGGGAATTAGATCCCGACGCCTCTTTACACAGCCGATTTACAATGAACCGCACTATATGGTTACTGCATGTAGTGTATACGACTTGCCCTTTCGGAATTACGAAATTATTAAACGTGCCGCAACTGTTTTTAAGGAACGCCAATCGGCGCCAATTTCATAATCATGAAATTCAAAGTTATAGGTATGTCAATAGTATTAGAACGAATTGAAAATTTTTGTGTTTGAAATCAAATCAAGTTCGAGGTTTCTAGAATATGTAAAAATAAAATATGTAGTCCACTTCTATACTTTTCAATGGCTTTTAAAATTTACGAGTTCGTGCGAAGCTAAAATAAAACGTATACAACCTTGAAGGTGAAGCTATTTGGGAAACGAGCCATTGTTACAGATAACAAACGCAACTGTCATGTCCAAAGACAGCAACCGCATTCCCATGCGTGTAACAAAAACGAGTTGAAGCGATACCTTTATTCTAAGCGCGGTGTGCGGTGACCCTTTAAATTGTTAAGCGAGGGATCCCTATAAAGTGGTCGAAGCACAATCATCGCACGTGTGGCAGCGATGCGTGAGCTGTGAGGACGCTTCAGTCACGCTTCCAACACAAATAAACTAGAAGCATTTTGATTGTAAATACGCCGAGGAAAACGTCAGCCAATATTGATTGATATGTTTATATAATCCCTAATGCATCGCCCGTTTACTTTTGGTTAGACCACGGACGTTATTCAATAAGACGCTCTCTACTAGTTTTGTGGGATTTCGTGGTTAGCAGTCACGTCCAATAAACCTTTTTTCATACTGCACTTTATAAAATTTTGTTTTTACTAATACCAAAATAATTACGACATATATAATTATAGAAAACGTATTTTTTTACACAACGTGATTTATACATTAATGAAAAGCGAGACGTGTCAATCATATTTGCTAATTTCTTCTGAAATTATGACAAATAGTCTAAATCCGGTGTTGCTATGTTTATTCTACGTGTTTTATATCTTTATTTTTAGTTTCAACAATCTCGTGAATAGAATGCGATCTATTTTCGGCATCTCTATTAACATACGAGTTCTTTGAACGTGATATTAAATGAGTGTATTCTGACGATTATCTTAAGGCGCGTCAGTTCTTATTACTTACAATGACTTGCGTTAAAGACGAGAGCCTCAACCCTTTATTGCAGAAGCACTTCATACGGAATTGTCAATTATGTTGCTAAAGAACGTATGTATTATCAATAATATTGCAATCTAAAAGACAATAACCAAGAAACCAATAAAATATGTGAAAGTTCATTTTTGTGACACGAAAATCACTAATATATAAAACTTCAGAATGACGAATGGTCTGTCAAAAAGTCAAATTGTCTACACACAAGTAAAATGAAATAAACATAAAATTCTAATCTCTCACAGATAACATAACATTCCGTATGCAATAGATGTTTGATAGATTCCGTTTTGTGAACGCCGGCGGATATCAAAATGTAAATAAATCGCATTCAGGTTTTGTATTCGGAATAAGATGGCTGCTGTTTGTGAGAAAAGTAAAAACTGAATAAGTTGTTCACGATGTATGTAGATGAGTGTATCGGAGGCATTTCATTTGCGTCTCCGTCATGCTCGACTTGCTACAAAGGCTAACAAATTGACTAACTTGAAAAGAAAACTAACCATAGCATAGCTGTTACCCTGTGTAATATCGTGGAAAACATAAAATTGTATTATAATTATGTACTACTATAGTGATGTGCTCGAACATAATTATTTTATTTTAAAGATTATAATACGATAAAGCAAGCGTGTCAGATGCAGGATGTAGTCGAAGTCCGTCACGCTCTCCGACACGCCCGTCTTACGCCAACTCAACGCTCCGACAAAGGCGATGAGTATAATATCAGAATATTTGCAATCTCTTAAGTTATATAGATATATACGCATACATATGTATGTAAATTTTAATAATGTTTTCTACTCTCTAAAACATATGGTCTATGCATTTTGTAGTAATTATAACATTCTTTTAATCATTGTAAAAGTACTTTTTATTTTATTTTTACTTCAGAAATACTATTATACGTTAGGTTTCGGTTCATTATTTAATAAAAACTCAACAGTTTAAGTGATTCTCGGTTTAACTATGATCGTCCATCGTCATACATTTACTAAATATAAAGATGAATGATAATGACTGAACGAAAAAATATAAAATACATGTTGCTGTCATAACTCGAACAAAAAATATATCAACATTAGCTAGTCTCGTAAATAATATGTTGTAAAACGTCGTAACTCCCATACGGACGCTCACTAGCTGGTCTTGAGCATGATTATTATTTAAAGTAATAAAAATTATCGGACTTTAGTACGATTTAATATGAAAGGTAATTGCTATACGATGGAGAGACAATGGAGGATGCGAGCTACTTACCCTTAAGGTGAAATGGCGCGGATAAAAATGGTATTGGTTGTTGGACCTGTTATTCTATAATTCGTGTGGCCCTCGGGCGATTAATAACTGTAATAAAGTGCACCATGCACTACATGCACGCACCTTTCTCATAAGTCACATATACACAACGTATCAGTATGATATGCGTGTATGAGGCAATTTTCAAAATATTAATTTAGTACGACACGCTCGGTGAGATATTAAATTTGCATTTATTACTTTCGTTACATACTTTACTTTTTGTTGTTAAGTAAGTCTCCGATCAATGTAAGGCTAGTATTACCTATGTTTTTTCGTACATTTGATGAGCGTAATGTATTGCATTAATGCATTAAGATTCAAAGTGACGTCGGTACTAAATATGATGATGACTGACAGAACAAGGGAAGAAACGCCGTCACGATTGTGTTCGATCTCGCGTTTTCTCTCACAGAACTAGTCACGAACTTATACTTCACTTAATTAACGTAAATAAGACAGTTTTGCGAACAAAAAAAAAGGGAGAGGTAGACGTTTTATAACCGGATTCGGATTGAAGTGTCTTCGGCAAGCGTCTTAGCGCACTTTATGCCACATTTATTTTTAATGAGGGCTTATATCATGACTTTAATAATCGTTTAAAAGAAATCGCGTTTTGTGAATTGCATGACGATTTGACGAGATATGATGAATTATGAAAACTTTCGATGAACCGTACGATTAAATAAATTTGAAGCTACAAGCATTAAAGTAGCAAATATGAAAGACTAACTTTTAGCTGCAATTTTTTTATAGATAACATAAGTACTCACTAACAAAAATAACTATGGTATTAGTAATATGAATAAATTTTTAATATACATATATGACATATACATATTATCATTTATATGTAATACTTTATTAATATAAACACCTATTGCAAGGATGCAGCAAGATTGTTGGCAGGATATGGTTACCGTTGTCATCCAAGCGTGAACAAATTCACTTGACGATCGGAACACCGACGTTATCTTGACACTAAAGGAAATATTTTCAAGGAGTTATTATATTGAGTCTGTATATATCATATTTATGTACCCATATATTAATAAATTTACTCTACGACATTGTTTATATGTAATATTTTTTTAATCATCCAATTTTACAACGATAAATCGTTAAAGGATACGAATAGAAGCTATTAATAGATGGGATGGTAGTTGATATTGTTATTAGTTATGAAAAAAAAATACAACAATATTATTAATGTACACTAACAAAGAGATATGGGATGATGATCTCATGTATATAGAACAATGGTGTACAATATGGCAGGTCGTTAGTCGACGGTGTGCCGTACTGTATCGGACCGGTCGCGAGCACCTGCCGCGGCACACGCCACGTAGGCGAGCCACACACTCGTTGCTGACCGCCTTTTAAATTTTTTTTAATTGACTTTTTAGCACTGGCCGTAATTTTCTATTAAAATCAAATTATAAGCTGTATATCTATTAATCTTTTAAATCTTAATGTCAGTGCTGGCTGGACATATTTTCATATTTAGTAATATTTATCGTATTTTTTTTTTATTTTATTTCATTTTTAAAAACTGGCCGTATTCTTTCTTTTAATACATATTATATACTGTTTTTCCTTAATCGTTTTAAATTTTTAACCTAGGTTGGCTAAAACATTTTCATCGTTTGAATTGATAGACATTATTTTGTGTTTAAAAATAGAAGTATAATATTGAATAACTCATATTGAACTGAAATAGCGCATGTTTATATCTCTATTCCATGTACACCTTGAAAACAAACCTTTTATACAACTAATCTACATAATCTAGGTCTTCAATTCACAATGAATAAAAAAAGCCGAGTCCAGCGCACGTGCGTCTGTTCTCTGTGTAAGCTCAAGATAAGCCGGGACGTGTGCATTTTATTTATTTTAACATTTTTAAGGCGGCCGCATGGGCGTTTTATTTCTTATTGCGAGCGGTAAGTCACGAAGCCGGCCTGCAACTAAATAGCACCTACGATACCTCACTATCTGAATCTCGGACAATTTTTTTTTTTTTTCAAATAGACCGCGTACATCTTTTAAACGGTGTAAGTGAATTTTCCGCGTATCTTATCTATGAGATTAATTATGTGTGTTAAACAAAGATTTAATATGTTTGGTACTGAAACGGGAATAACTGGTTGATATAATTATATAATAATATATATAGTACGTGCTACATAGAGGTCTTTATATATCTAATACTAAGAAAATCTTCTGCAAGGTTACAAGAGTAGAACAGATTAAATTACTATAAATAAAAAGTACATACTTTTTACAATGTCAAATTCGAAATTTAAATTCGTTATTAACTGTACTGGTAATAAAGAAACAGTTGTATAGATATAAATGGCTATATTCTCATACAACCAAGTGCTCCGTGATGCTACAATCGCCTATAATTATTTCAGCTGTTCGCTTCGTGACATGTCCGTCCTCTGTGTTGCGATCGTAAGGCCAGAACATTACTTGCAGCAATAAAGGTATGTTTCCATTACACTGGGTGAGCGATGGCGGAAAATTTAAAACGATAAAGTCTACATTAGTTCAAATAGTCGCTTTATCACGGTTGCAATGGAAACGCACCCTTATATCGTGTATATATGTTTATAGTTAATATTTTTAAGGACACGCACGAATCTCACATCATCATTCCATATAGCTGGCTGATTATAGGACGCTGATTGTGTATAGTTATGAAGAAATTATGAACATTATGGAAAATATAAAAAATAATAAGATTTTAGTAAAGATATACTTAAATTTGTAAATACATATATGTATTTTAATAAAAAGTTTTCATTTTTATAATGTTAAATTCTGGTAAAATTATTTAATATATATATGTACTTTATGTTTTTTATGGTTCTATTTAGTTATTTAAGTTCGACAACTTATTCGAAGATGTCTAAAAGATGCATAACAACTGTACCAGGTATTTTAAAATTACGTGACGTTTTCATTACATAGTACAAGCGTATGTTCAAACCACTACGACTTTAACAAGAAAAATACTTAATACAGTAAAATCAACAGCAAGACAAATGATTAAATGGAAATACGTTCAAAAATTACAATAAAATAGAATGTTATATAAAATCAATCAAGTAATAACAGAAATATAATTATTAATAATATCCAACAGCTTGGGTGTGTATACATATATATATTTTTTACTGAAATTAATGTTTGTTCATAGTGACAGGGTTATTTTAATGCAGATTATTGAAAATAGATACATGATGACCGCGATATGATAAATTACTTGTGCGAAATGAAAATTACAGCTTGTTCACCTCGTGCCACCAGGCATGCTCAGTCATCGTTGGAAACTAGTCAGAATAATCTAAGAGAGATTAACATGGAAGTCTAAATCACATGTTATTAAAGATTCCGACTAAGAATTCACATTATATCTAAAATAAACGAATATTTATTTATATTCATATAAAGACTCTTTGGTTAGCTATGTTGTCTGTGTCGGAGTTAACGCTGTTTGATAAAATGCCATCTGGCCATTTTATTTCAAGGCGCGCATTAACATCGAGGTAATTAAGCATCGAAATGTCCAGGTACTGAGGCGTCGCTCTAAATAATGGGCGCTACACAAGCTACATTAACGCTGTTACACCGATAACTGTGAAGCCTGGATATAACTTATAACTTTCATATTAATATTTTTCACGATTATATTCAGCTTTATCTTTAAAGGGATGTGTTTTGTACAAAAATAAACGTCAAAGAATGAATGAGTGAACGACAGAAAGAACTCTAATTGAACTATTGAATGTACGGTATCGATATTTCGCGCGTCTCGACGCTTGTCTGATAAAAAGAATCAAACAAAAACTGAATTGCTCTAAATTCAATTGGTTAATCAATCCAATTAATTTGAAAGGATAGCTTACCTTCGAGGGAAGTTAACCATAATTGGTACGATTAATGCACGCTCTAAAGGATCGATTCTTTCTTTGTATCGACATTGGACATATTGAAGGCATGTCGGAATGAGTCGGCTTGGAACTTAACTGCCCACGCCTCGCAGCAAATATCGTTAATGAGACGAGCGAATGCCCAGCATATAAGAGTTTTAAAAGAATTCTGTAGTGATCAGTAGAAATACTAAATAAATTTGTACAAATTCGTGTTTATTTTTATAATATTTAAGACGCTTTACATGTTTTGAAATTAAATTTTGCTACAACGAATTGTTTTTTCGGATAAGATAATGAAATCTGTGTTTCGCATTATCCGCACGTGTTCCTTTGTGGGTGGTGCATCTGCATTGTTTTTTTCTTAATGAAACATGATCTACACACAACAGGTCAGTGGTTTTTATACAACCCAAATATATTATTTCATTTGGTCACTAATAACCGTAATTAACCGCATTTATGTAAGAATTAATTAATATGAGTTAAAGAAAGCTTTACAAAATCTCTCTGATAATATAGATACATCGATATATCTTTTTTATGATAGTTGCGAAAAAATAAATCGAGTGCTTATTTGACATAAAAGAAAGGAATTAGATGAAAAATCTTCCAAATAGGTTAAAAAGCATTTGTAATATTTACTGCGCAGTCGTTTACGTTACGGAGAACAGATCAGAAAAACAATGATGCTGGTAATTTAGCAGGCGAAGGACATCTTTGGTGGTCAAATCGTCAGTCAGTTAGTAGAGACCACCTAGACAAACTGAAATCTCTCACAAAAACTCTAAAGCTAACATCGGACCACCGCTCGCAAGTTGTTATTATATAGGTTTTCAGTTTTCTAAGTTTTTCTTAGTATTAATTAACGGGCATATATTTTTTATGATTTGACATTCACCCTCATACTTTATGATCCATCTTGTTATTTTGTTTCACAATACAGCTCACTACATTGTATTTTATGATATCCTTTAAAATTAGCATATTATGTTATGTTAGCTTGACGTAAAAGTTTTAACATGTGAAAACATTATGGGCATTCAACAAAACCCTTTCCGAACGTTAATTACGCCCTGTCACGCATCAAAACACTGATTAATTGGTCTCCAACATTGATAATAACAAAAAAACGACAACGACCAAGCAATGACCTTTTGGTAACGAGAAGCTGTCGCTCAGAACGGCATGAGGGCCGATTTGCTTGACAAGTTCAATCTGTATGCAATTCAATGTCTACACATTCCTTGTATGAGTGATCGATAATAAAGTCACGCCACCAATTGCCTTTCAAACGATCGCAAAATGAACAGTTTCAGACTTGATTTTTTAATGTTCAGCGTTACTGCCAGTAATGTCCTACAAGCCAGTATTTAGAGTTTTCAAAAAACAAATAATTATAGTTTCCAATACAAGTTGATACTTCAAAAGTCGCCATTACAAAATTACAATGGTTCAGTATAATTATTAATTATGATCAGTCATAAAAATAATCCTCAGGATTATAGCATATTACAATTAGTACGCCACGGTTTGCGCCATTTGTAACAACTATCAAAATTATTTTCCTTAGTTTTTTACCTGATCAATAAACGATCTTCGTTTGATGTCTTTGAATTTTTAATAAAGCAGATTAGTCATTAAAAAAATGACTGTCAATTTTTCAAAATGTCCGTCCTCTTGGGTGGCTCTGACCAGATGTTTCCGAATTTCTTGAAAAAATCATTTCAATTACGAGCCAGGTCATTAGAGATTTTGTATTCATTACACATCTCATGAATTTTAATGGAATAAGCGGATAATTAGATAAACATGGATTGAATACCAATATGAAATTGAAAAATATTCAATAGTTTGCTTAGCTTAGTTTGGTTTAAGTTATCTCATTAAATAAGATTTCATCAATAAAAGTGATAATTCGGACCAAAAAATTAAAAAAATATGAAGGATTCAATTAAATATATGTTATTTGGAATTTTACTTCCATAATAACTAGATTATGAACATGTATAGTTTATACTAGTTAATGAGGAAGCGACTGCGATGTTTTCAAAGTATTCTTAACTTATCTGAAGTCTCACTACCTGCAGGGTGCACATTCGTTAAATTCGGTTTAGAACTTCGGATGTTAAACCGCTTGCTTAATAATGAAAATTAAAAAAAAAATATAAAGAATATAGCGCTTAAATGTTAATGAACAGAAATTGGTTACCTCTAATATCGAATTATAAAAATTAAGATATTCGTAAAATTTAAAGTAATAATTAGGTTCGCTACCAGGGTGGCGCGTTTACTTGAAAATAATGACGTACCAAATCGCCGCTGTAAATTACTCGGCTCGCAATAATTCGTCAATAGCCCGTTATTAGCTCCGGGACAGTGCAAACAAACGGCTGTAATGAAATGTTTTGACGTATTAGTTCGACCACCGAGGATGAAGACCGT
Organism: Danaus plexippus; assembly: GCF_018135715.1. Taxonomy (NCBI): domain Eukaryota; kingdom Metazoa; phylum Arthropoda; class Insecta; order Lepidoptera; family Nymphalidae; genus Danaus; species Danaus plexippus. The sequence goes on along the minus strand of NW_026869849.1, from coordinate 5,160,210 downwards.
AGTCCGATTGTACCAGAATTATAAAGCCACGTATTGAGATTAAAATTTGGGTTTTTAAACGCCCTATAACATCTGCATAGGTACGCAATGAACCTTTGTTACAAGTCCAAATGTACTCGTAGTTACTTTTTCAGTAAAATATGTATTTAGAAATAAGAAAATTGATTAATGTGACATATCAATTAAAACGTAGACTATTTGATAACTTCAAACTTATATAAGTTTTGATATTTGATATTTTTAAAATTTAAAGTGACATTTAGATCCTTCTAATGTTATAAAGAATGTTGAGTTGTTTGTTACTGTCTCACGCAGAAAGCACTCAACGGATTTTGATTAAACTTTACAGTAATATAGCTTAGACGTCAGAATAAGACATAGTCTATAATTTATTTCAGAATTCTGTGAAATTGCCACAAGAGTAATAAGGTATAATTATGCTTAGTCCATGTTTGCGTCGTCACGCTGCATACGGAGCTTTAACTGTTTTTCATTCATAAAACTTTACAGATTACGTTAACTTAGTTTATTGATTGAGACATAGAAAACAATAATATAGTTGTATTGTGTGTGAAAATACGTTAATGTAGTATATAATACAAAATTTGGTTGCGAATTCGTGGGAAAGAAATAGTATTATATTTTTTTTAATAAAAAAAAAATCTCGATAGACCTTACAAATTTTTTGCGAATTTAAAATATTATACTTATTTCGAAAAGTCTAGCTCTCTTCTTAAGATACAGAAGCAAACAGAATTCTAAGTTAATATTATTAAATAAAAATGGGTATTATTTATCTAAATAAAATCACGAAATATACATTTATAATATTTTTTATTTGTACATACATAGGTAAATGGCGCGTCTTTTAGGTACATCAACTTATCTTAAATAAAATTAATATCACTGGATTTAAATAAACAGTTTGACATTTACTCCGAAAACTTATATACATTTATATTTACAAAATATTTATCAATATTGTTCTCATTATGTCTAGTTACGATTATTAAAATGTTGGGGAGTTTGTTATAATCGGATGCGACATAGACATTATCTAAATGATTTTCTCCATCGACTTCTTAATGTGTGGAAGAACTAAATTATTCAGTACATAAATCTATAATATATCTCTTTTTATTTATTATACGGCTTCATTCGCAATGGAAGCGTGGAATATTTTGTCAATGTAATGTCTCAATATCGTTTTTAGTTTCTTATGAAATATTAAGAACAATTAAATAAAATACGCTGGCTGTATTCAATTTTGATTTATCATATATTCTGATGAAAGTAATTTTACGATTCACGTCGGTTATTTACAAAAAAAAAAACACAATCTCTGCCCTTACCACAATCTCTCAAATCGAAACTAACACACACAGCTTCCAATATATCATTTATAAGAAGTCGTACGTGACATTATCAATGTAGGGTAATGGGTATACGAATGAAAAATTTTTACTATATGTATTAAGTTCGACATGTAAACCTGTGGTAAGAGTACTTTTTGTCCATATTCTGGTAACTGTGAAGACGATTTCTAAATGGTAACAATATTATATAAGCATTTCTTAGTTTTATACTATGCAACTAAAATAACTCATACACCTTAAAAATTGGAAGACTATACGATTTTGCTGTATAAGGCACGCAGAATTCAGTTTCATTATCATCTACTTATCTATTTATTAATAAACATTCCATTGTTATAAACATACAAGTTGAATTAATTTTCTAAATCTGAAAGAGACAGTGTTGCCTTATATAAATATGTTAAGTATGTCTACTGGCACTTAGTGCTTACATTTACGATATTTAATAAAAAAAAAAATTAATCTGTCAATATATTGGACGTCAGTCCGATTTAATGAAATACTGCCTTAGATGTCATATAAAATTTACAACACTATAAAATATTAGGGAAGACTAACACTAGAATATTGTTCTGAAACTATACGAAGTCCATAGTCTAATGTTATCACACTTTACTGACCTAGCTTTACATGCTGAAACGTCATAGGAACTAATCACTCACTCAGCCAGCGACAATTAAAATAATATCACAGATATATAATTTGTAATCATAGAAATCACCACGGACGCCACGGTTTCTCCTCTGGCTGTCTTCTGGTGACCAACGCGAGAGGCGCTTGTTCCTCCGATGGCGGAGGGCTGCCCCAACCAGAACTGGCGGGTGACAAACATCGAGGCTCCGATGACGCAGAGGATACCTCGCGAGGTGATAGCGGTAGTAACGTCGGAACAGCTGCCAGCGTACTAGCGCTCACTCCAGCTGGTAGAACCAAAGCGATATCCCCATTAGATAATCTCGTTGGCACCAATCGCACCCCAGAACCCGGTCCAGCTGAAATATATAATATATTAGAGGCACGTTCCATATAACTATTTAATTTAAGTTATACGTGTAAAATTGTATATACCTGATATGAATATTGTAGAGTGTGATGTATCATCGACGTCTGATGGCGGGGTCGGCGCTGTGAGCGGTCTGTTCACGTTGACACAACCCTCCAAATGCTTCACGAGGCGGCGCTTCAAGCCTGTATCCAAGCCGGGGAACTTGGACACTTCAGACAAACAATGTCTATAACCAGCCTTGAAGCGGTCGGGGGAACCGGCGCCTTCAGATCGCAGACCCTCCAAATGTTTGACAGTCATCTCCAAAATATCTGCCTTCTCTAATTTTGAATGTCGCGCCGGCTGTAACAAACCGTATATTATTATAATCAACATTCTTAGAATTAAAAATTAACAAAACTATTTTCGATGCTTACGTCTTTTTTCATTGCATCAAGTATTAATGCCTTCAATTCATTCAAGCAGTTGTTAATACGCGCTCGTCTTCTCTTCTCCATAATAGGCTTGTTACTCTGTAACAAACAAAAAATATACTGCAAAATGCCAGAGTATTCCATAAAAACAGTCGATTATAAAACAGCACTTCTTATAAACTTTATATAATCGATAGCTACAGCCTACAGTTAATGGTTGAATGATTGAATATTGAATTTTCTAGAGCTGTAAAAAACGTTCCAAAAAGATACATTTATGAAATAAAATATTATAGCATAAGTCATAATTGTATTCAACGTGACGATCGTAAATCAGATTCCATTTTGACGGAATATGTAAAGCACTTGTAACGGTGAGCTTCCTTATAATAAATTATTTTTATTAATGGCACTATAACAGCTAAGGTCAATTCTGTATGTCCCATATGTTATATAGTAGACAGATTGTAGTCAAACGCGTGACAATAGCCTAATCTACGATAATGAGCGCGTGCGGCCGATCTCAAGGTGAAGGACGGGACGGTGCGTCACTAACGACTAGACACGTGACGCTTTTGTGTTATACAGTTATCACTAGTTTGTGTGAACGAACTAAATACGGGCAGTTTTCGGTTTTTGATGATATACAATAAATAACGTCTAACTTCAATTTCACGATGCTAACTCGTTGACTCTTTGTAAACGCACTCGTTAAAGGGCTGTTGGTTACTGTGACTTCATTCGCACTGGTTTCATGAAATATTTTGCCAATGTCAAAGTTTGAATTTGTTTGGACGATTAAGTCGAATTATAAAAAATTGTATAAGTGACGTCATGTCACTTCTGACATATTATTTGACGTTTCAAAATCTCCGATGTTTATGTTTTGTTTTATTCGTATTAAGTTTTGTAATATTACGAATTTAATTTATTATGATTAGTCATTATTCATTACGTCTTTCTATCAAAATAAAGGTAAAGAGATACCGATTGTTTATCACACGTAAAACAAAAAAAATATTTTTTGGATCGTTCGTTTTTAATATCCGCATATAGTTGTAAATTTCAATATTAATGCCATAACCGCGCTAAAAAACACATTTTATAAAGTTTAGGCTTTCTCAAAGGCGTCATGAATTCGTTTATAGATGCAACAATGTTGCGTTTAAGGAGCTCACAATTTTACAACATTTTTTTTATATTATAAACGTCTCGGTGAAGCAGTGAGCATTGAAATATAACAAATGACATATAAAAAGACGATAACATTGGTGCTTGGTAGCATGTGAGCACGTTAAATGTCAGGTACACCGTGTCTTATCAGTTGATACTTCAATGAGCAATTTAAATTAAACGTTTATCTCGATGGCCGCTGGCGCTGGGTATTCATAAAATAAGCGGCGAACACGTCATATGTACGAAGTGAATTGCATGTTTCATAACAAATTGATTACCCGAATGATTGTGATGAAGATATTTCTATGTGTTTTTTAAACGATTTTTACTTAATCTTTTCATCTCAACCCGAATATGTTTAGAGTTATCAGTTAGAGCAGACACCGCTGGACGCGCACATGTTGATATCGGATTACAATAGCGGTCTCCTAATACCCACAGACTACACAGTACACAGTCCTTGTCGGACGTATGACAGAACAATACAGTTTTGAATACAATGAAGATTAACAAAGTGCCGTGATACTGTTTGTGCATAAAGACTATTATGATAACCGACTTTGTGTATGTATTTGATTATGATTAGGCGAAAACATGCAACAGGCTGAAAATATTATTTGCAATCTTAAAAATACTTGTCGACAAATATATTGAAAACTTATATACTTTGAAGATTTTAAATAATTATGAAGTGTAGTCGTATGACAAACAGATAATTTTATAAAGTAGTTAATTGAAATATTCTCGCTTATAATCAACTAGCTGTTTATAAATAAACTATTGTAAACAAAATCTATATAAATATTCAAAGAAAATAAATAGTCTAACAAAACCGATAAATTTAAATCTTTTGCGAAACAAATGTGTGTGATGGACGTTTTATCTTAAATTATCTCTCATATGATTTTTTGTTAGGCGTGTGAAGACGGCTAACTGTCTTTTCGTATACGAAGGTCGTTCAAAGACGACTCGTTTCAACTCTAAAATGACTCTCATGGCATTATCTACTTCCTTGGCTGATGACTGTCGAATGACGTAAGTTATATCGCAAAATACATAGAGAAGATAAGGAAAAAAATTAAATAATAATATCCTTCTGTAATAGCGATTTATTCGAATTTTTCAATGGTATATTTCTTTTATCTTATTTCAATATACTGAGTTGAGTTTTGTTTTCAATTAAACTCGCATATTATAGTATATACGTAGTACATATTCCCGTTACCCAGACATAAGTTTTACATAACATGTCACCTCAGAATTAGTTGGCGCCTGGCGCGATACACGTGCGTCTGGGAATTACAGTGACACATATTGTTTGTCTCATGTCTGTACGTATCGGAACGTGATTATGTATAGGAATATTTGACATCGGTCCAACGGTTTCGTGTGTGACGAGATGATATAAAACTTTTTTTTATAATCGAATTGTTTTAAATGACATTGAACTAAACAAACAGAATTTTGTTTACGATTCATTACGATCCGCTTTACTGATTACACGGACCTCAACAGTTCGTGCATGACCACCGCTCAGTAACACAACTGAGGCCTCTACTAATGATGATTTATCTCTATAAACAAATGTTTCTTAATCGTGATATTTGAATTAATCTCAAAAATTAACCGTCTAATATATTTTTTATACGAAGTTAGTTGAAAAATCTGAGTGATACAAAATATAGCTAAGGTTAAATAATTATACTTCTTAATACTGACGGAATTCGAAGCGGTGTCTCAGAATCTATGCATGCAGATGCATAATCCGGCTACAGGATGCTGTAGTTTGCTCTATTTCATCTCATTCTTGCGTATTCAATACAACGTTTAGCACGAACAGTACCCGAAATATCTCTCACGTTGGCAGAGTCGCGTGTTATGGTCGCGTGCCAACGAGTGGGCGAGACTCTACTTCCGACACGCGACGAACTATAATATTATTGATACCCATTCATATATAGCTAATACCTATACACAATAAATGTACAATCACTCAGAACGTAATAAGAATATTGTTATTTTATTACCTATAGTGATAGATGTATATAGTTTTTAATACTGTTTGTGGGCGTCGCTGTCAGCGCTGCGTGGGCGCTGACTCTAATCCTACCCGATGTTAATCGCTCGATGATAGATCGTTCGCCTTCTCCTAATAACTTCCTGCACTCACACCGAATAGATTACGAGAACCGCTTACTAATCACATAAATATCACACGGATCTGTCTGTATGTGAATCACGTATACTACAAACGACATCGTTTGTAAAGCCTTGGTATGTTTATGAAATATAAATTCATTAATATATTTTATTGTAAATATGTTTTCGTTCAATTTTGTATTATTACGTATTTTCGGTGAGTCATTATTTGTATCTGTGACACGGACTGTGTAAATTAACGTGGGTGTCATTCCCACGACAATTAGCCCACGGATGCCCACTCGCCCACCGACGCCTCAATGACTCAGGCTCGGTACGGGCCTGTCTATTGATGTAATTATATCAGTCTATCCACTTATCTGTGATTAATTATTATCGATGACAAAACAGGGTGGCAGTTCCGTATCTGCTTTACAATACTCATAAGTACTTATAATATATATATATGTGTGTGTGTGTGTGTGTGCGTGTGTGGAAGGATGTATTATTTTATATACAATTATTTAATAAATAAAGTATCTATTCAAATTTAATATTCGTATATTGTAGGGTCTGAAAACATACAGATGATTTAATAACCTCCTCCTTTTTGAAGTCTGTTGAAAACACTTTGCCTCATGAAAAAAATAGGGGGAGATTCCTTGAATGAAAATTACTGTGTGTTTTAATGATTTTGATACATTTACAGAGGTCGTACAGTTTTGATTATATATATAACGTAAAAAAATATGCGGTTATCATAATAATAAAGAATCGTCTCACGACAGACGTGACGCTCCGCTCTTATCTCCACATCAACTTGCTAAGCATTGATCTCATAAATAATACAACACTTAACGCTTATCACAAGTGTCTATTGAACAGAACACAGACAGTGATAATGTTTTCTTTTTAAGTTTTTAACTAGAAACCATCCGTGTCTAGTTTGTCTATGGAAACTTGTGGTAAGAATCGCTCAGCGACGTCATAACTTTTAATCTACCGGATTATTACCTATAAGGTGAATACATAATATCCTCAGATTATAAATACTCAATTTTCCATATATTCACGTAGACTTAATAAAAAAAAGTACAGTATTTAACATAATATGCAAATTATTGCTCACCGGAACATCGTAACTAGCTGTATGCAACGTCGTAGTGCCTTTTATACACAGACAATCCTCTATAAATTTTTATTATATATATATACGTATCGTAACTTATTTATGTTGAGAATATAGCTTTAATCAATGAATCCCATAACTCGAGATGATTTTTTATTGTATAGCTTGTTTTTATTCTCAATTTTATTAATTTTATGACATTCTTCATAATCATTAACGAATCTCTGTCTCGAACTCCGTAGTGCTTTAATTATTAATTAAGAATTAATTAGAATTATATTTCCTGCGAATCTGTGTATTGATGTGATGGGATTTTAAAGTCTGTATACGTTTTTTTTTTACAGACGCGTTGAAGTCTTTTACTTAATATGCTAACGTTATAAAAAATTATTAATTATCTCTCAATGATAATATGTAAAAAGTTAATATTTAAGCTAAAAATTAATAAATAGCGTCGCATTCACTGTTTCCATTTCCATACAAACTGTATCAACTTTAATTTTATTTTTACATTCCAGAAATAGAGTAAGTGAAAGAAGTTTGTTATGTTAAACATATTTTGCAAATTGACCCATAATTATTAAATAATGAAAAAAATATAAAGTAACTTTAATTTATAACATACTCTATATGTATATATATATATAAACATACCCGTCTGTTATCTGTCTTCTTCGCCTCCTGCATGTCTGTATGCGGGCTCGCTACAGTCACCATATTGTCACAACACTCACTACACGTGCGACACGCACGGCGGTCGACGCGCGACTGGCGTGTGGCTTGTGGTGTGCCGTCTCTGTAACACTGAGCACTGACCGGTCGCCGAGCACGCGACAAAGACTCGTGCCATTATGCTTTTAGCTTAAACCTTTAGCGCGAAATGATATAAAAATTTTACATTATAGAAAGATTTTATAATTGGGTTACGAAATTTCATGTAATTCGATTTATCTTTGATAAGAGACGTGACTGTATATTGTTTAAGTTGTGGCGAGATTTCAAATATATATTTTCACATAATATATTACAAGGATTTTATAACTGTGATGTCAATTATATAATCCGATTATTCGAACGTGTGTGATAGTCTTTATAAGAGATTAGTCTTGACATTGGACGAAAAGATCAATCGATCTCTTTATATCTTCATTGTATTTTTCTTATGGATTTCTCTAACTGGTTCATCTAATCTTTTGAATAAATGTTATCCGATTGTGTTCAGATTGTGCTAAAAAATCTTCCATTGTCGAATGATTAAAGATTATCTTTAAGAAATTATGTGAAATATATTTAAAAAAATGTATTCAACAAACTAATTTAACAATTGTTTATTTGTTATTATCTTTGTTAAACAAATAGGCATAATAGAAGTTCATAAAAATAAAAAAAATGTTATGTATACTGATACTAATATTTATACGTCTCATTTTATATTTGAAAATCAATAAAAAAATTCCAAATTCAAACCGGCGTCGTGTTACATGTATGAAATTATTTGATAAACGGGCCCCTTTGGTTTAGGAAGCAGTCATTATAGCTGGAAACCATTAATAATAGGTCTAAACTAATATATAACAGTATAATGTATGTGTATATCAAACATAGGTATTATTTAAAGCTGACGTCACTGTGGTCTAACGTTCTATACTCAGCATATTCAAGCATAAAGTGTCTGCGGCGAACATCAAAGCCTCTCCAACGTTCGCTTTGCATATGCAAACGTTATTCAGCCGAGCCCTCATTATCCGCCACGCCTGGGATTTTATTTAAATTTTTCTACCTTCGCTTTTTTTGATGTTGGAATAACTTATTTATACAGACAGCGCCGACTACCGGCTTTTACCGAAACTATGCGACAATTTTAACATGCTTAAATTACTTCACTTTTCACTAGAATAAATTATTCTCTTATTTTCATCATTATTATAACATGACCCTTTTAGCTTGACAAAGTATTGCAGGTTTACTAGTTTATTTTGTGATAATTTGATAAAAATATAAAATCTTTTAAGCTGAATAGATGCCACTAGAATGAATTATTAGTTGTTTAGTTATTGTAACTGATATATATATTCATTATAACATTATTGTTAATAACATTTTTTACAATATTTATTCTCTATTACTGACTTTGTTTACTCAAAATTTTGCAACCGCCGTATTCACGAGACCTCAAGAACATCGCGAGTCTCGACCTTAAAAACACGTCTTGAATCTTCTTTACATATTGTTGCTCCTTCACTTGTACCTATAAAATTTTATTATTTTCAAATATATCGGTATAGTTTTAAACGAACATCAAAAATCCTGCAGCTGTTATAAAAAATAAAACTGTTACAATTTAACGGACTTCTTTAAACGTTTTGTTAAATTTTTTTATTGGAACAAAAATAACATTCTACAAAAGAACTTGCTCTGTTTTAAATAGTTTTATGGCTTTATACAAATCATATTTAAAACATCTTTGAATAAGAGATAATAGAGATGGGACAGTGTTCCGTTATGTAACAGATACAGATATGTCAATATTTCATGTTTCATAGAATTTACTTATCGGTTATTTTTTTTTTTTTTTCAATAAATAATAAAATTGAAAAATTATCACTAATATATATGATAATATATTGTCTATTGAAAGATATTTATATGTACATATTAGAATTTAGAAAGCTCATATATATTTATTTTATGTACATAATTGTGCAAAAAATACTAAAATTTAACATCTACTACACGTTTTAACACTGGATACTTAAAAAAAAAACAAATTGCTCTACAACAATGATTTAATCTTTAAATTTATTGTCCAACAAATTATCTGCTCTAAGTGCTTTGTTACGAAAGGTTGGGAGGATATTACTCTCTAATATATGAAAGGAAACCTCTTAGCATTTAATGGATTCACCGTGTGGGTGCAGGGGGTCCATCATGTTGCAGGGAGAGGAGCTTCAACAGTGCCTGGGAGTTGCGACCCAGGTGTAGGTTTATGGGGCCCCTATCTAACGCGCGTTAAACGCCCACCTCCACCACGTCCAAGCCTCTCTCTCTACCTAACCAAATTTGAAAAGAACCTACTAGGGCTGCCTTCGAAGTGCGTTCTAAGAATGAATTGATATTAGTTCTGGACAGGCCCAAGTCTTTTAGTAGGTTGTAGAGAGATTTAGCAGTTATACCTCTCGCACCCAATTCCACCGCGTACAAATCCACGACGAACCTATTTCGAGTGAGTTCGTTAGTGAACTCGTAATATTTATTGACCTTAATGGTATGATCTTTGAGGATGTTGTTTTCCACAGCACCGTAAGCTCTATTATCACAACGTGTTTTAAAATTTGCGAATACATAAATATGTCTGGCCTGGAAGACAACGCACAAATATCCTCTTTGATTTTATATTGTTTCTCATACGTATCCGTCATACAAGTAGAAATTGCTTTCGTATGTCATACATCGTTCATAATAACTTTAATGAGGACTTTTTAAAATACTTCAAAGACGGCTTTTTATATTGTATGCTTTACACAAAGCGAGAGTATTTGTATGGAGTTCAAAATGAGACATGTTCCATGAGCATGCAACAAACACAAGTGGTTAAGTAACTTTTCAATTAATAAGAAATTGGTGCTTAAAGTCGATATGAAGCCCCGCCCAAAGTAGCTATACGATTGTGTTATTTTTTTTATTGATTAAAGAACTTATCGAAAAAACTGCGACATTGGCCGTATAAAAAAGTATAAACTGCTTCATCAGTCGTATAATAATCTGTTTTGTATTGCAATATTGCAAAATAATTCTCCAGTTCTGATTTATTCTGCCAGTAAGTATTACGAGTACCTACCTAACGACATAAACCGAAATAAGTTAAGTGTTATTTCTTAATTAAAACGTTATAAATTAACTTTATTGCAATTAATTTAAATCTAAATATCCGTCGTATAATCTAGATAACGTAAATATCGTCTATTTTTATATATTCAAAATGTATGGTTCATTTTAAATAAATAAAAATTATTAGTTCCTGTGCACTGAGTACTTATTTTTTTCCTCAGATTTACAAAAAACATATCATATTCAAAAACGATAAAAGGAATTCAATAATAAGTTTCTATAAAACTAACTAGGATTTCTCATTTCTATGAAAAAACTAGGATGAGTCTTATTTGGTAGTGTCTCTATATGACAAAACTGAAAACTGTATCCCCATTCCTGCTCTCGCAATATTAAAAGCTTTTTAATTATAACACGAATGATGAACCAAGTGGAACTTATTCCTTTATTTAAAAATTTAAACGTAGACATGATTTGGAGTAAAAACTGAATTGTTTTAAATTCTTATACATTACAATGGTCTTCAGCTTGTGGCATAGGTAAGTACCTATACCTATGCCGTAACCTGAATACCTACTATTGAGATTATAGGTACCTATAATATCAATAGTAGGTATTCAATTAAAAGTTCAAAATGATATTTCAGTAACATTTTTCAAAGGTTTGATTTATTATTTTAGTTATTTTATTAATTACTACTTTGAAGGACAGCTTAAAAAAGTATCGAAAATGTCTACTAAAAATCACTGTAACCATTTTTATCATATGAAATGAAATAACAGTAATAATTATTTAAAGGTCTTCAATTTATTGATAAAAAACACACCTTTACATATATCATTTATTTTGGTCTGTGAACTGTATTATACATATATTAAGATAAGTTTAACTTAAACAGTTTAATTGTTGAGCATAATTTATAACGGTAAATGAATTTAAAATAATATTCCATGAAACACCACGAAACATAACAGTTGTAGATAGAAAAACAACTGACTTAATAAAAAAACAATGCATTAAAATATTTTGCTTTACCTACGGTCGTAAAAATATTTAAAATAGAGCAGTGCCTTCATTGTCCAGAAACTAAAAAACAAAAAACCGTTATTATTTATTTTATCTGTATTTTGAACTTCGTATTTAATTCATAGAATGTTTACATTAAAATAATTTGAATGTGACATTATTACCCTTCAATAACTTTATTTTCATATATTAGCAATAAAATTATTATAAAATGAATATATTTGGTGAAATTTTAAAAATATTGAGAATTATAATTTCATCGCCTAAATTTCTTTGAACTTATCTTAAGATAGTTGAACAGTTTTCAATAGGTCTGAACACGAGTAATTAGTGTTTTATATAAATAAAAGTGTCGTCTTTGTATTTATTACATAATGTGTTTGTGTTTTTAATATAAATTAGATTTTTTTTAAATAAATAACAAAATAAAAACCATATTAAACTATAGTAATATAAAAGCAAGATTATTATACATCTGTTTGTATTTCTTATGTTGAGTTCAGCTAATTCTTTTGATAATAATTCTTTCTTCCAACCGTAGCTAATGTTTCGGTTTTACGTTGCGGGTATTGTGGTCAGTGTGACATCTCTTTCGACTCATTCTTCTTTAATAGACAACAAACTTAGAACATTCCATGGAAGACAGTTTCGAAAAGCTTTAGAGGCGGTAGCAATAAAACCCGCCAAGAGACAAAAGGGTTTGTTTAAATTCTTTGAAATGCCATGGAACCGCGGTAACTGAATAAATAAATCGTCAACGAGAATCGTACGGAGTTACCATCTGTAGCGAATCGACGTCGTTGGAAAATAATATATTACTGTCGACGTTCATTAGCAAGGAGCACGAGATACTGAGATGGGACGAAGTTTGGAACAATCGAATACAATGAAGTATACATTATATGTAAAACAACGTGAACATATAGGAATATAACTTGTACAAATCCGTCAGCTTTATATATGTCATACAATAAAAGTACGAGTAATAAATAATAGTAAGAGGTTTATTTGATAATACTAACCAGTATCCTTACCCCAAGTTAGCATCGAAGCCTTAATACGGTACGCTAACAGATTTTCGTACATTAATCTGTCACATTTTAATATTCTTTTAGGTTTTTGAAGGAGAAACAAGAAACTCGCATGAAGTGTGAATACGCAAATCTTTTGTTAAGCGTGTGGATAAGTTTTTTTCTCTGGTTCTTTATTATGTCATTATATATACGTTTATAGCTAATGGACGGCTTATGTTATGACATAATATTTGTCATGTTTGTAAGCCGTCCTGTTATAAAGGACTGCCGACAGTAAATGTAGTTTCCATACAAAACAAACATAATGATTTTTGACCGAAAATACCCGTTATTTTTGTTCAACCTATATATATATAGTAACAATGAGTTGGGTACGCAACTTTTAAAGGAACAGATTTTTAAAGTCATAAACAGTCTGGTCGTTAAGCTTTGTTAGTAGCCTTTGGCGGCTCGTAAAATTTTTTTTTCACAATATTTATATACAAATTTAGACTCTAATTTTTACAGTAAAACTGACGGGTTGAAGGTACACCAACAAAAGGACAATGCAAACAAGATATTTGCCAACACGCGCTGTTGACGCGAATACATTGTTAGCTGTGGAAACGCAAGGGGTTCTCATTAAAATCTTTGTTAGTTTTATTCACCACCTTTACGACCTCGAAGATTTAAAGCGTCGAGTTGAAAGTTTTAATGTATCGCATAAAATGATATTTTATATTGCCCAATTAGTCAGAGAGAACAACGATGCGATCTTGGACCATGTTCATACATATTTACTTTGCGAATAAAAATAATTAATCGGTAAAAAAATACTGCTTGTTAAGAAAAGTTAAGAGATTATAACATATACATAAAAATAATTTTCGACATTATATTTGTATAATTATATTGAATAAGGTATTATATGTAGACACTAGACCGCGATTTTCATCTTAATTACCGCGACTTTTAAACTAAATAAGGGCAGATTCAGTTTTTTTATTCATAAAAAAATACACACGATAACGAAGTATACGATGTAAACATGTCGATAGTAAAACGTTGATACTCTGAAAATTTGCTGAATAAATGTATCAGAATAAAAAAAATGTGATAATTTATAATAAGTTATCAGTATTTATTACGTTCGATATACGAAACTAATTATTTTCTATAACAAAAATCATAATTCTAGAAGAATCATCAGTAAAACCCATAATATGTATGCAATAAAATGTTATCTATATAATTCCAAGGAGGCATCGCCACACTACCATACGGAGCGGTGACAGTATTTAATAAGAAAAGGGAAAGGCTTCGTATGTATAGTGCCGAAGTGTAGGTACCTGGACTCTGCGTACCATCCAGAAGGTTTTATGGACGACGCGACGCATAAAAGTGAAAAATTTGTATGATCAGATATTACTCAAGAAAACCATTCATTTATATAAAACACTACTAATAAAAAAAATTGTAATAAAGTTTGTTTTTTATTAATACCTAACGCAAAATGAAAGCTAAATGAAAAAGAAATAACTTGGAACTTTTTGGTCGGCCAACTGTAGCCACGTGCACGGAGCACCAGATGAAAGATAATTTAGTTATTAATTCTAAAAAATATTATTCATCAATTATAACTATAGTTATGAGAATTGATTCAACTGTTCTTCAAACTGATCAAGCCCTATATTAAACTTGTTACTATCGGTTATACTTAATGCTAGACCAATTGGGCCACTTGGTATATACAAATTACAATATATTTGACATATACAGTGAAATAAACGGACATGTTCCCATAAAAAAAAATTTTAGTTATATCACTTTGATACAGCAACCAAATTTTTAACCTGCGACGCTAAAGAGGTTTGTTTTTTACGTTGATGTCTATGTATTTGTATGTGTCTGTCTGCTGCATTGTAGCTCTCAAAGGAATCTACCGATTACTATACGGTTTTTTTCATTCTAAAGCCAGGTTACTTGCACTACTTCTTAACAGTTAGCTATGTTTTTTAATATGGGTCCAGCAATGCAAAAGCTCATTTCCAGAACTCGTAAGACATTTTTGCCCTACCATTACTTGGTTAAATGCCTCACGTGTACTAACACAATTATTAACATGGCAATAAATACGTTGAGGGTTTTACATATTTTAATAATTATTTATGTATCTGTCGTAATAAAATGTCAAATATATAAACTCAGTTGACCCCATTTTAAACTTAATCTTTACATAATTTTTCGTTGTCTAATAAAACACAGACAGCTTGATTCTCATTTTAATATGTTATCCTAAACAATGTAACACTCTGAAAATAAGTTTTCGAAGCACATGTATACATATGTATTTCGTGTCCTTATACAACGAAATCACTTTATGAATCACACATCTAATAGCTCAATTTTTTTGAAGAATGCTGCACCTGTCATTGTACGTGATCACTTTAAAATCAAAAGCCGTCGTGATTATAGCTCGGCTCGTTATATGATCGATGCGTCTGTAAAAAATAACACTTCAAAAACAAATATTGGAATTTCGACGGTCGTTCGCACTCCGTAATAAGCGAAGCCACGGGCGATGACGGAGATAGTGTCAATTTTGCCGCCAAAAATCATTCAAACCCTTATACCTCACCCATAACCTATAATTTCCTCGCTCCAGCGACGTTAGTAACAAAAACTAACATGCAATTATATGCCATCGGTTAAAATTAAAACACACAAGTCTTTTAAAGTATGTATTGATACGAAAAATAAAAAAAATATAATTTCGTACGATTTATTCCGAATAACCTTTAAAAAAATACATGCCTAATTATACATATATCAAAATTGTTTTTCAGCATTTACATTATTTTTTTCCGTCGAGGCACACTGTCATTAAACAATCATTGACAGTTGTATTTCCTTAAACACTGACATTACGGAGATTCGTGGATACAAATTATTTTTATTTTATTGTCGTTCGTAACAACAGATAAATTCGTTCACTTATAAATGCAAATTATATGACGCTTAAGTATAATTTGAATAATTCATCTAATAAAAATTAAAATAAAATTATTAAAACCAAGCCGTAGCATATGAATACTGTTTGCGATTGTTAATAATTAAGGAATGGATGTATACTATCTGTGAGCCTTGGACCAACACCTTACAAGATTACGTGCAAATGTTTGATTAACTATATATGTACATAATATAGAGAAAATTGGCTAATAGAAGAATCAGTTATGTAGACGATTATAAGAAAAAGTTTGAAAAAAAAAACAAAAATTACTAATGTTACAAGGAATAAAAAATAAGTAGTGCTACGGATGAAAGTTAAAAATATTTGTCATGAAACCGTGACGTTAAATAAGTACACATAAGTATATTTTATTAAATTAAAATTATATATTTTTTGTTTGTTTTGGATACAGAAGATATGCTTATTATTTTTTCAAAATGTCCCGCATATTTAATACTATTCAATATTTTAATCATACAACAATAACACAGCACAAGAGCACAGCTTCAAAATATTGGAAATGTAAATAACTTAAAAACATTGTTTACTTAAATTAAAAATAAAAAAAATTGTGCTAATTACATACGAACTTGACATTTAAAGATTTGCCGCCAATTATTTTTATTTCTTTTTTTATTTTATGACAATAATAAACTTCGATGAACAATCTGTTGTTTTTATTCCAGTGACAATCATTTTATTACTGCACATAAAATAAAAAAATACATTGTCTTTGATTCAGCGCTGATTTTTATCGATGAAATCGATTAAATAGATAAAATCCTGTATTCATTTGTAAACTAAGACAAAGCTTTTTATATCTTTGGCGGGATTATGATTTGGCTGCACTAGTCTATAAGCACCGCTATTAGAATTAATATGAAAAAGGTAATTTTCCAGATTTTGGGTGGTAAAATTCTTATAAAATAATAATAATAAAATTATCTTATAATAATTTAGAGGTATAATAATATTTTGTACGTATTTTTTTTAATACTTGTGTTGTAGCCTCCTCGTTCAATATTATCGATATTTAAATATTAACGCAAGCCACTCGTTTTTATTTTTATTGACATTTTATTATTTAAGAATTTTCTCTAAATTATTATAAATATAAAATATATACATAGAGCTATCAAAATTGTGGAGAATATAAATACATATTTCATACTAAAAAGATTTGTTTTACATACAAAAATAATTATCTCTAATCAAATATTACTAACCTCATATTAAAATGTACATCATCCACAATTTTAAATGTTATATGAGATGGAATAATGTAATAGAAATTATAACCATATAAAATATATAGACATTATTAAAGGCTTAGTTTCACTACAGCCTTTATACAAGTCTTTCATATCACTGGTGTGTGTCCCTAGCTGTATATTGTCCTATGACTCCGGATACATCAGACTTTCTACGGGGGCAGAGACTGTCAGGTCATCTATGGCCGGTCTAGACCAATCCTGAAATAAAAATTTAAATTATTATTATTATTATATATTAATTACTTAGTACCTTGTTGAGTTCTGTGTTTTTGAATAACCAGACTATCGTTCATATTAGATAAAATGATAAACTCCATCAACAAATGCTTTGAGTGCAAGTAAATTTTTATAATCATCTTATATATATCTCATAATCTTTTCTATATATATCTCATCATTTTAATATTTAATATTTACCAAAAATATAAGGTTTATATAAATAAATTTCTCATTAGTGTTATTCACAGCTCCGTCCAAATATATGTATTTAAATACTTTGTACATGATTCCTAACATGGTCTAAGTATTTACATGTAATGTCTCACATATAGTATACTGTATAGTTATGACTTTAGTATAGATAAGTAATAATTTCATAAAAAGACATAAATAATTATATAAAGCCACAATAACCTGTTCTTCAGTACTAGCAAAGAACAAATAAAACAGATTAGCTCCCAGATCAATGGCAGCCGCTAAGTAGAACACCTCGCGCCATTGTCCTAATGTTTGCTGGAATAAAAAATAATAACAATTAAGGAGGTACATTTTGAAATATAAGGTATTTAAAAAATACTCATACAATGTAATTGTTGTATATTATTTTCTTTTGCTCTCATATATATATTTCAAATTAAATCAAGTTTAATTTAATTAAAATTTTTGTCAAAATTGTTATTTAAGATTTTAATATGCTACTAGCTTTATATGTAACTTTCTATATATATATGGATTTAAATTTTAGACATTACATATGATTGTGTATCCATCTGTTGCATCATAGCTCTGAAATGGGTGAACCAATTTTGATGGGTTTTATTTCATTTAGTAACTTGTTTCGTGTAAAACTAGTTTCGGATCTTGGCTATGTATGATTGATATCAATCCAGCAGTGTAACAGTATCCAGATCTTTCTCGAAATTTCTCTGCTAAATGTTGCCAGTATTGTTATAGGACAATTAATGTGTAGGAGGTTTTTAAAATTGTATAAAATTGTATCTCTTACTTAGTAACTACTGGATTGTACTTCACTGTCATTCTACCCATTGGCAGATTAATGTGAATTCATTTTTTTTTAGTTTCGTATTGTCTATTGCTGTAAGCCCTATTGGCTTTTACAGCATCACCGGGAGGGGTGGGTAGTCCGACAGGATCAACCCGTTTAATTCGAGCCCGAAGGGCCCGACGGATGTTTACGCCCGTCCCAAGGGTGCCTCTAAGACGCCCGACTTCGGCTTAGGACGTCGTTGAAGGGGAGGATGGCATCAGAGCGAAGTCATTATTTTTCTCAAATAAATAAATACATGTACCATATACATTACATATTAAAAGAGTTGTGTGTATACCTGTGTGTCACTAATTATGAGTCCTATAACGTAGGGCGCCATGAACCCGCAAATGTTGCTGGCTGCGTTTGTGATACCGTACATGGTCCCAGCGAACTGAGGAGACAGGTCGATGTGGTTCATCTGATTACCTGATGTAACAGATAATAAAATAAAATAACTGGCTACTCTGACCTGAATTGAAATTAGGAAAGGTTTTAATTTGTCCATATACACTGCCGGCCAAAAGTTTGAGACCACCTACATAAAAGTTGGAAATTGATGTAAAACCCAAAATAAAAAGCTGAACATGAAAGGATTTGTTGAAATATTTATTAGGTATGGCAAATGCGATGAAATATAAACAAAAAATATTAAACACTTCGACAATTTAACTTAAAATATATGTTGACAAGCTAAACAGATTTTTCATCAAAAAACCCTCCCTTGCATTGAATCACTTTGTTGACAAGTCTTGGCATGCGGGCAATCAATTTGTCGATTGTTTCTTGTGAAATATTGTTCCAGCTTTCTTGCAAAACTCTCCACAAATCCTCTTGTGAGCTGGGACAACAACTGCGCACGTTTCTGTCCAGCTCTTCCCACAAAAGTTCTATAGGGTTAAGGTCGGGGCTCTGAGGGGGCCACACCATGTTTTTTAACACTCCTTCTGCTTCTTTTTTATCTAAATAACCCCGGCACAATTTGGAGCTGTGTTTAGGGTCGTTGTCTTGTTGGAAAATAAAGCCATCTCCAACTAGCCGAAGTCCCGATGGTACAGCATTACACTCCAATATTTGTTTGTACTGCTCTTTTTTCATAATTCTTTCGACTCGTACCAAATCTCCAGTTCCACGGCTCGAGAAACAACCCCAAACCATAATGGAACCACCGCCATGCTTCACTGTGGGCAGGATACAGTCTGGCATCATCTTTTCCTTGGCACTCCGCCGAACAAAAACACGTCTTTTACTCCCAAGCACTTCAAATTTGGACTCATCTGTCCATAGAACTCTTTTGAAGTCTTCTTCACTCCAGTTTCGATGGGTAAGGGCCCACTGCATTCTCTTCTTTTTGTTTTGTGTCTTTAAGAGAGGTTTTCGGACGGCTACGCGACCAAATAAATTAGCGTCTCTTAGTCTTCCTTTCACTGTGGTCAATGACACAGGTGTAGACCGGGATTTGTTCACTTCAGCGCGGATTTCTGGTGCTGTCAGGCGTCTATTTCGCTTGCTTATTACCACGATGAACTTATCCTCGCTAGAAGTTGTAGCTCTCGGCCTTCCCGAACGCGATCTGTCTTGATTACTGCCAGTCTCCTTGTATTGGGTTATTGTGTTATGAACACAAGTCTTCGACAACTTGAGCTGGGTAGCAATCGCACGTTCAGATTTGCCTTCGTTGTGTAAGGCAACGATGACAGCACGAGTTTCACCGCTAATTTGGCGTACTTTTCCCATAATGAGATGTCTTCACTGTAAGAAATACGAGCTCAGACTAACCAAGATTGAGAAATATTTACTCCATGGAAACTCAGGTGTTCACAGTGTTTTAGGGAAGTTTAAATTTCCTAAAACTCTATTTACACAAAACAAAGCCCAAATAATGAATAATATTCAGCAATAATAATATTACAATGACTTCAGCGCGCGGTCCGCACGCGGCGCCCATTGATGTTTCTAGACAAAAGACCTTTGTACGATGATAACATAAAAATAAATAGAAATGATGGCTTCGAAAAGTAGTTAAAGTCCATTGTATACGCAGGTGTTAACTTAATTGTTTATCATACTATGTATTTATAACACATTTTATAAAGGAATAACATTTTAACTTGTGGTCTCAAACTTTTGGCCGGCAGTGTATATGTTTCTGCAAATAGCCAAAGTATTATAAAATAAAATTTTAATATTAGTGTATTATTTATTAAGTTTTCTATGGTAACATTTTTGGTAACTTTTCATACCTCTAACAAGTATCAAAGAGATTTGCTTTTTGCTTTTTTGCTTTTTTACTTTTGATGAAATAAATAATGCGTAGTTTCCTAAATATTACCATTATTCTATCATTGTAATTAATACGCTATATATCTATATAATGGTTTAATGTCACTATTTATACTTCGAGAACGGCTAAACCGATTTAGATAGTGTTTGACATTCATTTACTGTAATCGTTTTCATTTCCATTTAAAATTATGGGAAAAATAAAATTTATATATACATATATATTTTATTACAAAATGTTCATGAATTCAATAAATATCAAACATTTAATAACCATTTCATCTGAACAGTAAACTTTTCCCATAAGACGTAAGTTAAAGAACGTAAATGTATCCACAATATTCGGATAAAATTAATATTACGTAAGAAACTGAAAATTATTAGTAAAACATCCTGCATGCTGCCATTAATATCACTGTTCGAACTACAACAAAACAGGTATTATATGATGAGGAAAACACGGCGATGGTACAAGGATTTTGTTGTTGACCAGAACTGCAATGGCGCATGACAGCTATATTTGCGGTAACGTGATTATAGCTCCCTCTGGTGTCACAAATTTAGAAGTATGGCACCTTGTCTATGGTTTATACAAGATATTTACTGCTATGTTTTCGAAAGCATACAATATATAGTTTCATAGCATTCATAGATAACAGTATATATATTTTTTCTCACCAGCGTATACGGCTCCACCGAAGGCGGATGTTATTGTTAGTAACAACATAACAGACAAACGATCGCAGCCAGCCCACGCGATACCCAGCAAGCCCAGGGCTGGGATGAACGAGCCTGAAACATATCACAACATATGTTACGAACAAAATATTCTTTTCAATGAAACTATAACATTTTTTGAGAAAAAATAGAGAATAATCATTGACTTTTTGTTTTAAGAAATTTTTCATCAAAGAAGTGACAGAGATTACAGATACATAATTAATTCTATATAAATCTATTTGATATGAATATGGATTTAAATAAAAAAGGATAATATTAAAACAAACTAACCGACAGTGTTCCAGAGCTTCATACTGTTCAGTCTCGATATCCAGCCCTTTGCTAGCAACCAGTCCGCAAATATACTGATACCTATACCAGCCACCCATGACGATAAATATGGCAACGCCAGAAGACGTGCGTTCTGAAAAATATAATAAAAAAAAATGTAATTAATTCTATTCATTCATTAAATTAATTAAATAAATAATTGTATTCATGTATATCTAAATGAGTTATTAACGGTATTAACATTTTTTTTAATCAAATGCAATATTAACAGCCAGCTTCAATTGTATTCAGTAGCGTATAAAAACTATACAACACATTCAAATATTTAACTTTTTTATCAATTAATATGTATACAAAATAAACAAATCAATAAATCGTTTAATAACTCACAGATACGATGTCAAAGTGTAGTATATTGTTCATGTAAGTTGGCAGTTCTGTCAGCTGAGTGTAGAAGAGCCATGATTGTCCACACTGTGCTATCAATATAGCCCACAGCGGCAGACACGTTAAAAACTTGCACCAAGGAATCGATTGTCTATGCTCCTCCTGAATTACGATTTATGGTATACAAAAACATCAAAACAATTTGTCTTTGAAATTGACAACCAGATTTTTTTTTTCAATTTTTGTTTAAAAAGAAATGTATAGTCGAATGTCCTTTTTGTGTATTGTATTTAGTTTCGTAGACTACGAAGTTTATTTTACTATTCTAATAATCACTGTTTTAAAACACTTTCTTTTCGTCATTTAGAAATCTGGGTTAGAACAAAACTGTTGTAATAAAATAGTTAATGTAAAGAAAAAATACATATACATATATATGATAGTTATAATACGAATTTTGATTAATAAAACAAGGGAAATCTAAATATCTGCGTCCTAAAAACCAATACAAATGAATGTTCGTGTGACCTTAATCATTTCCCAAGTGTCGTGAGTCACAGCTATGTTTGTGATAAAACTTGCAATTTAATATTAACTACATAACATATTATCAATCGTAAATAATTACGTAAAGTTAATGTACATATAAAAAAACTATCATACATTTTAATGTTATCTTTTAAACCAAATATAATAACATACAATTGATTTTATATTGTAAGGTCGAAAATATATATATATATTAATATATAATTAATGCTATTCTATGTTGTCGAATGTACTATACTTTAATCCCATTAAAATGCAAGTAGGTTAATTTGTTAATATAAACTATTGTTATAAAACTAGATAAAAACATCTTATTGAGTGTTATTTTATCGAACAGACAAGTTAATATGGATAATTACCACTGACATTACAATATTAATCTATCATGTATTATTTTTCTATAAATTTAAGGGCAGCAAATATTTTTTTATAACATCTTACTATAAAAATGATCGGAATTTCACTAACTTTAATATTACAAATCGTAAATGCTGTTTTTGTTTATATATAAAATATGAATCTATATGTGCAAACATGTTATTTAAGTTAATAGATTTCATCATAAATTAGGGTTATATAATAGATAAGGATATTACTTGCTTGTAAACAAAAACAATAACTCCGTAACATGATTAGTTTGCATCATAAATTATAATAACGTAATTGATAATACCGCAAATAAATTTAAATGTTACAAGAAAAATATATACGAAATAAAATAAATACCTGAACACCGATACTTTCTGTGATAAATTCCACCTCTTTCGGACATATTCTCGGATGCTTTTGAGGTGTATCATATATAAGGAACATCCAGGCAATAAACCATATGATTCCCAGACCTCCAAATATGTAGAAGCACAATGGCCAACCACCAGCAAAGTCTAAAGTACACAGCCAACCAGATATTGGCAGTGATATCACTGTACCAATGTTAGAACCTGAAAAGATATTTTACTTTAAAGACATGTTGATTAATTTTAGACTGTATACTCTGTTACAGAAATAAAAAAAAATATTTTATTGTTGTATATACTGTGATTTATGCAAAATATTAATAATGAACATTTTTTTATTAACAATTCATTAAATAAATTAATGTTAATTAAATAATAAAATACAATTGATAATTACCAGCATAAACATAGGCGGCAAACTTTGATCTCTCTAATGGTGGAATCCATCTTGATAACATAGCATGCATGGCCGGGTATGTCACACCCTCACCCAGGCCTTCTAAGACTCGCACTACTATAAAAAACTTAAAATCTATATACGCAGCTATTGGACTGAGTATTGTAAATACAGCTGTTAACAAAACTCCAATTCCATATACTAATTTTCCCCCAAACATCTCGGCAATGCGTCCTCCCGGAATCTACAAATGGTTTAAGTCTCTTTAATATGATTTATGAGGTCCATATCAACAGACACACCCTAATCAAGACATACCTGTGTTAAAACATAGCCATAGAAAAATGATCCAAGTATTATACTTTGTTGTTCTGCCGTCCAGTTGAATTCCCCTTGTTTCTAGAACATGTAATCATTTAAATTAAATATAACACATTTTAATAAATATACAAATGTAACTAGAAATTTAGGACCATTAAATACTTCTATTGTTATGATTAAGTACAATTGTAATTGTTGTTGTAAAAAAAGCACATAACATACTAATTTAAAGAGGTTAGAGTTAAGGACATAGAAAGTTATGGTCCAGAATTAATTAATATTTTTTTTTTATAAGGAAAAAATCTTACAGGTGGAATAGTATTATTACTGGGTAAGCTTGTCGGACAAACATCCAATGTGGTGTCATTGGAAGGCAATGGCTCTGTGGAGTTTATCATGGCCACTATTGCCACTGATAGATTCACACGCATTGCATAAACATTTGCAAACCCTAGTAATCCCATGATCCCCAACACAGTCCTGCACTTGATCCATCCTGTTGTCTCCTCAACTTAAAATAAATGGATTCATAAACATACATATATAGCACATGTCTAAATAAGGTATGAACCATAAACTGTAATTTTAATATATTTTAGATGATTTATCTCTATTTTTAAAAAATAACTGAAAAGTAGAGTATATGATAATTTAAGGGTTTTGTAGTAGTAAGGACCTCATATAAGTAATGTTATAATATTTTTGAACGGGAACTAGTAATCTGAAAAAGGCATTTATATTGTTACTACCTCTCTCGGTTTCAACTAAATTCCTGTGACTGCTGGTGACATCATTTTCTATATCAGCATTTATCATCGAACTCTCTTCTATCGACATTGACATGATTTACATTAAAAACATCACACACTTTCACAAACTATTTTAATAAAGACAATAAGAAATTAATTTTACGTTTAAATGGTTTATTGTAATTCATACATTAAATCTTTTTTTGTTAAATCTTTTAACCATTATTCAAACTGGAAATGACTCACACATAACAATTATTATTGAATTCATACATAAACAAAGAAAAGCGACATAACTAATCTACTAATGTCAAAGTGACAACTTTTTGATTGATTTGGAGGTATTGACATCGCCTGTCACTAACTGTACATAGAACAAAATGAAATGGAAATACTAAATTAAACCATAATATTTAAAATAATTTATCTGCTCATTGGTGGCTATTGCTTAAGAACTAATAATAATAAATATTTTACTTTAACTTAAAATTAAACATAAAACATATATCACTTCTTTATTATATACAAATTGTAATATCTTAATGTTATAAGGCTGACCCATTTTGTCTCTTATACATGAAAGAAATATTGTACGCATTATTAAATTAAATAACTTAATCAAATATCAAATGATATTAATTGTAACTGAAAAAACACAAAATTTAAATAACGCTTACCACTTTTTTGTTGTAATACTTAGATTTTAATAGCAAATAAACCTAAAACATAATTTGCGATTACATGAATAAGAACACATAGTTTTAAATAATGAACTTTGATTTATAACATTACAGTAGTTGTAATATTTATATATGACAAACACTATCAATAAAGGTCTTCACCTATCTCTGCAGACAGAATTTTACAAGGTTACGTAATAAAGAAATAATAATGCAACTCATATTTAAGTACTTGAATAGTTTTTATTTCTTGTTAATTTGTGTAAAAATACATAAAAATATTATTATGCGAGTATTGTTTAATTCAGTACTTCAATAAAGTAAGATTTTTTTTAAAATCTAAATAGGCATGAAAGTTTCATTCCCAAATAACAATATATATAAAGATTTATTTTCCCATCTATCTATAGAAGTTTGACGATAGAAGGCATAAGTAATCCCATTATAATTGTGGACAACAGGTTGACACTATGATTATCCAAAATATTTTTTCCGCTGATATGTTTCACTGTTAAGCTTGAGTGAGAAACAATCTTTCCATCCTTGTCTAATCCTGAAATTTTAATATATAATGTGAAGAGACTTTAAAATGCTTATGTAACAAATAATAATCAACTCTTTTTATATTATACAAACCTGAATATTGTAAAGTTGCACCAAGAATAGAATCTATAAGACTACCTAAGAATCCCGCGAATGCTCCATAAAATATAATCGGCCACTGAGGTGGTGCGTACATAAGTAAAGATCTATCAGCAAAATATAGTATGGTTAAATAATGAGATAATCCTATTACGAGACCCCCAACTGTGCTGACAACAGTTCCTATAAGACTAATGCCCCCATTTGTTCCTTTTGGTACTCTCTTCCAAGTGGTGATAAGTATAGGATCTGCATTACTTAAGACTGTGCCCAATTCTGATGCCCAGGTATCGCCATTGGTGCATGCAAAAACACCTAGAAATAATTTAAAAATAAATAAAATCTTATACATAATTTACTTTAATTTGTGAAAGAACATTTTGAAAACATATGCCTTTGTACAAATGAATGGATTGCTCTATAAAATATTTTAATAAGCCAAATACTTTTTGTTTTGAAACCAATACAAGGAATTGTCATTATACTTGCCAAGTACACCTATGCTCAACCATGAGGATCTGTAATCTTTGACAAAATCAATCGGCTTCTCCGATGCACCAACATCTAATAAGTACAATAAAGCAAGTTGAGTTGCCATCCCTCCATTGCAAAGAACTTGAATCCAATTTCTTTGACCACCTAAATGTATAAATATTACATTACTATTATTTTATTTCAATATATTATTAAAAAGTTATATAAGAACATCAAAAAATATATAACCTTCTTTGAAGTCCGCTTCAAACTTTTTTTTTAATTGAGGTCTGAAATGTGTTGCCTTTGAGGATGATAAGAAAAACACCATCATATCGATCAAAAAACAAAAGTTTGAGAGTGTTAATACGAATGCCACTATAAATCCAAGTAATGCTCCGCTTATATTTAAACTCTTTCTTTTGTAACCAAATAATGCAAATGGTACTGGTATCAGACAGGCTGCCAACCATCTTCCAGGTGATATTATGACTGGATCTAGAAATAATAACAGAGATATAAGCACTTAAATTAATAATTATAACAATAAAAAAATATATTTACCATCTAATCCTTCAGTATTTAACAATAATTTTGAATATATTATATTCATTATCCACATTGACATTGATATTGGTATCGCAAGGGTTATTAAAAGCACCGTTAAGATATGATCATCTTTTATAAACTTTTTGTCTTCTAGCTTTTCTTTTTTAACATCCATTATTTTGCTCTTCTTTTTGCTTTGTTACTATAATAGTGACTGTCAAAAACAACTGAGACCTCTACTTTTAGTAATAATATAGTTGAATGTTCATTGACTTAATTATTGACTATTTAGTAATTAATTTAATGATACGTAAACAGGCGATTGCCAGAGAAAAGTATGTTGATATATATGTTTTCTCTAGAAATATAGAACGAACTATTATTACTGTAACACTTGAAAACAATTTTCTTCTTTTTTAAATATATAATATAAAACTCTTTCTCACATATTTCACATTTTATTTTACAATCTTTTAGCCGGTACCGTAATTTACAATTTCCTATACCGTCTTATAACTATAGAGATTTTTTTATGAAATGATTTTGACTGTTGACATATTAAAGTTGGCGTTGTTCATTGACAGACGACAGCATTTACAAAATATGTTATCTTTCTTAAATAAAGAGAAAATACAATTAGAAAATATAATCAAGAGTAAATACATTTATAAAATGTATTATTAGTTTTTAAGGATCTTATGAAATAATAAGATGTCTCAACAATATTTTGATTAAGAATACTGTTTTACATCGTTCGCGAATCTTCCAAAAATATTAAATTTATTACATATCTAAGATATGGTCCTTTTTGAAATAAAATTAATTATTTTAACTAGATCATTGTTGAGAATGAGAAAATTCTCATCTCGTCTTCCCCTAATCACGGTTGCTGCAAAGCTATAGAAACGTAGGGAGTACGAAGTTAAAATAATTAAAATCTTGTAGTAAATCCGAAAATATTATATATATTTCAGTGAATACTCGCAAAAGTCTTAGATCTTATTACATGGTCCTCGTAGTCATGTTAATTGTATTTGATTTGCAACCATTAATCAGAATCTGTGCAAATAATGAACTCTGTCCTTAGAGTTTTATAATTTTGTTCTCTCGTAAGCTAAATTGTTTCTCATAACACAATGTTCTTAGTAAACATTTGTTTACCCTTAACTATACGTCATATCATTTCGTATTCCAAATAAGTACTCATATAAACAAAAAATTGACGTAACAAAATAAAACTGTCATATGAATTTGTCAGCTGTCTCTACTCAGCGAGACATATGCTGGTTTTGATCAATTGATGTGAATCTGTGGTTAGTGTAGTTGGTTTACTTTGATAAAAAGAATTGTCGGAACTCTGAAGAGTCTAACTGTACAATTGTACATCCAGTGATAACAAAGACAATGAACGTTTGTTCGTGATTTTTTAATTTATATACAGAACTTCAGAGGTGAAAATGAAGCCTCTAATAGATTTTGATGAATGTCTCAGAGATTCACCCAAATTTAGGTGAGTACGGAAAGTTTGTCGATAGAAAGTGAAATTTCGTACGTGTTCTGTGTCTTGATTAACAAATATTTTTAACGTAGGGAACAGCTGGAAACCGAAGAGGCTAACATTGAAGGTTTGGAACAAAAGCTTGATAAAGTTCTCAAGACTTGTTCTGTTATGATTGAATCGGGCAAAACATATATGAATCATAGAAGGTATTTGTTATTGTTTTTTTTTTTAATCATTAAATGGCTTTATGGTAAAGTAACACAAAAAATGTGATTATGTTAGATACACCACAGTCTTATAACTGATGAATGGCGTTGTGTTAATTTAATTAGTGGTTGGAGTAATAACAATGAAATATGGCCTTCTGCAGTGTACTATAAATACCAGTAATCAATACTTAGATTACTTGACATATATAATTTTTTTTAGTACCTTTTTTTATTGTTTGATGCATAATTGACTATATTTAATATAATTATCTTTAAATAAATATTTTTAGCACATTCACAAATGCTCTGTGGGATCTGAGCAGTAGCTTTTCAGAAGATTCAACTGTGGTGTCAGCATTGCATAGAATGATACATGCTTTGCAAGAAATGACCAAGTTCCATTCAATACTGTTGGATCAAGCCTCAAGAACAATACTTAAGAACCTTACAGCTTTTATTAAAGTGTAAGTAAACATTCAATTAATCTTTGAAGCTTAGTATTTATAAATGATTTTGAAAGAAAATTTACAGTAATACATATTATTTCATTAAAAAATTATATTTTTATATCTTAAAAAGACTTATTAATGTTCGATGATATTATTGTTAGCAGTGCATACATGTACCTGATAAAGTGAGGAACATTAATAGAATTTTATGAGCCACATGGCATATCTTTGTTTATATTAAAGTTCAATTGCTTTACAGTTTACAGTTTGATCTGGTGTGAAGGAATTTGTTAAAGTTTTTCATATAATCTTTGTGTTTCATGTTATTTTTTATGCATATATTATTCACTATCATCAATGTAAAGCAAATTTATGTTCTGACTCATGTAATGTATGATAATTTAATGTTAATTTTAATATACAACCATTCAATGTGCGATTTTAATTTCAGTGACATTAAAGGTGTGAAAGAAAGCAAACATCATTTTGATAAAATCTCAAATGAATTGGATATAGTATTAAATAGAAATTCTCAGGTAAATTTATTATATGAATAATAGCTTTGTTACTTTCACATATAAAATATATAGAAGTATATGATTTTAATTAATCAACCTACTTTATGTTCATTTATATGCCAGCGAAATATTAAACCTTGTGGTTTTAAATTATGTAATGTTTGTTACAATTTTTAATAAGACAAAGGTTTAACACAATCAGTATAACTTTGTTCTAATAAATACTTTTTTATTACACTTTATACTCTTACAAAATGGCATTGTTTAAAAATGGATTATAAATAAAAAAAAAGTATTATTTGACCTAATTTCATATTGAATTTTTAAATCATTCTGAGACATGAGTATTACATTTTAAAGTTAATATGACGCAGGTATCTCGTCATAAGTCCACTGATGTGGAAGAAGTCATGAATCTCTTACTTGCCACTCGATCGTGTTTCCGGCACACAGCACTGGATCATGTCCAGAAGATTACGATGCTTCAAGTGAGGAAACGTCATGAGATATTGGCTACGGTGAGTATTATATCAATATATATGTAGAAAGAAGAAAATTTTTTTGCTATAAATAAATATCATCTTTATGTTTAAGACATATATATATGGCAAACATATTGTAAGCCATTGATAGATAAGATTTGCTATATAAATTTATTGAAAATGGTATATATCAGGTTATATTTTTTCACAATAAATTTATAAAATAAAATACATAATTAAATTGTAAACGAATTGTCTATAAAAAATCGCAAATAAATTTGAAAAAAAAAAAAAAACACTTTTTAATTCAATGTAACTACAAACAACATGGTTGAAAACAAACAGCCGTAAGCAATTGTTAATGCATATTATACAGGTGCATTATTACGCAAGTTTACGGAAACTCGTGACTCAGAGACCGAGAAATGAATATAATTGATTACGACTTGTGATGATATGAAATAACTTTGATGTATTTTTATTTTATATATGTAATCATATTTACGGACGTGTTGATTTTTTTAAGAGTATTTCTCTACACTATTTACGCAATTTGAAAGGCAATTATTTTTGCATTTTTTCCTGTTGTTGTAGATTATCTCGTCACATAGATTGTAACGATTAAATACATAGTTTGTGTATTCATTGTATTAAGGCAGTGAATATAATGGAATATCGATAATTTCTTTGAAAATTTATCGGTTTTAATCAGCGGACTCTTTAATCCGGTTTTGTTAAAACTTTATATCCGATTATTATTAATAAAAATTAAATAGTGACCTTGAAGATCATAAATGTATGTTATCATATTTAACTAAACAATCTATTACAGATGTTCATATTAACAGAAAACTTACTAAGCTTATTGTATCAGAATACTATGGCTTAGTCGAAGTTGTCGTCGTAATGCTACTTACGAAGCGTTCAAAACTTTTGACTTATAAATTTTTTCACATAATGTTTATTATTATTAACGTGGCTAATTGAATGAGAAACGGGAAAAACTTCGTATATGGAGTGACGATGCTAGCTCGGACTAAGCATACAGAACGTCACAGTATTAAATTACTAGAATACTAAACATCAAATTACTTCTTTGCGGTCACGATAGTATGTAGAAACAAGTCGAAAATTCTAACAGTAAATAATACTTTCACTCGTCGCTGCGTATAAATAAAATTATTAGAAAAAAAAATAATAACCTGACATTTTGTATAGGAACGTGATGCGATAACCAATATCTATAGGCAATTAGTCATGAATCATGATAGTCGAAGTGTCGAGGATTTATAGATTTGTTTTTAGTCGCGATGTTGCGCAGGAGTAACGAAACGCTTCTCGCAATCCAATGAGTTCCGTTTTAGTGAAACCTTGTGTCACCAGTGAAAGGACTGTGTTTGTTTTCATCGTGTTATATATGAGGATGCAAATTTTTTATTGTTTTTTATAAAGTGAGTGCTATATGTTATATAAAATTTTTTTCGTGACAAATACAATACAAATATGTTTTAGAATACATTTTTTATTTTATTCCGATATTTTTAGTATCGGTCACGTATAGATTTATTACTATATAGTTTGTATTATGTGATTATAATTATTTAAAAAATGAACTTTATATGTAGTGACGTCAGTATTAAATTAGTTTCCTAGAAGAAATAATATTGCATTAAGTACCTAAGTTAGTCATAGATTATATAGTAATCAATATCTACGAAGGTTTATTAAGACTATTATTCACTTTGGCTGTATAATTAATACAGTATTTAAAAAAATACGAACTCTATTGTCACAGATAATTGTACTAATGTAATCAGTATTATTATCGTGACCAACTTTCCTTTGCACTTAAAAAAAAGGAATTAACTATTTAATAAATTAGTAAATTTATTTATATTAAAATATATATTTTTGTCTTTTTCGTTATTAGTTCCTATCGTATTTGCAAGCCTGTAGCACATACAATCACCAGGGCGCCGATCTGTCCGAAGATTTGGAACCATTTCTTAAATCCACCGCTGACGAGGTAATTGTTTATATTTATTTGCAAAACTGCCATTCAAATTAAAATATTTGGATAACATCATGCAATACGTAATCAAAAGTAATACTTAAATAAACTTAGCCATGATTGCATACAGTCATCCACCAATCAAAATAATTGTATAACTACTTAGTTTGACATATATGCGTGTGATGATATAACATTGTATTTTATGAGGACGGTGTCTTTGTACGGTGTCGCGTTACGTGACTAACACAAAGACACACCTTATATATATTTAAAAAAAAACAGATAATAACGTAATATTTTAAATATTATCAAATACCATATATTCTTTTAATCTATATTAATAATAGATTATATATTTTTTTTGTTGGTATTTTGTATAAAACATTGCAGTTAAAATCAACAGAATGCATACCGTAAATAGTCTAACCAACAAGCGAGCGTGTTACGCGTTAATCTCACGTTCAATTAGTTGTGAAAGAAAATCCATCCACCAATTACACATCAATATCAATTACATACATTTTAGATTGCAACAATGCGTAACGATACTAAGTCGCTGGACAAAGAGATGGAAAATCGTCATACTATAGTTAATAGCAAGGATACTGTGCTACCAAGTTGTATCATGAGCAGTGACGGTGAGAAGGAAGGTACGATCAGCCCGTGTCTGAAGAACATGCCCAGGATGCAGGGGTACCTGTTCAAGCGAACGTCCAACGCCTTCAAGACCTGGAACAGAAGATGGTTCTATTTATACGATAACCGACTCGTCTACAGGTGAGTCTGACCCCAAGGCTTTGTGTACCGAAAGTAGGTCAAGGTTGTCATGGGTTTGAACAATTGTTTTTTTTTATTTTAATTTAATTAACGGCTTTTAATAAAGCGGCCTTTCATTTTAAATGAAAATCATTTTTATTGTTTGATTTACTTGACGTTTCGGCTATTTTACATATAAAATTAAAAAAAAAAATCATTTCAAATATTTTAAAAAGGTTTTAAGTGTACGAACTATATATGTGTTTATTGTTTTTTTCTAAAGGAAAAGAACCGGTGAATTGAACGTTACTGTTATGGAAGAGGATTTGCGCCTGTGTACCGTCAAACCTGTGTACGACGGGGAGAGGAGGTTCTGTTTTGAAGTACTATCACCATCAAAGTGAGTCATTACACACATACGCACACAAATACATATGAAACACACACATACATATGTCTGCATGTGTGTGTGTTTTCATTTAAGCCGACAACTAATTGGTTCAAATATGCCTTGTATGTTTTCTTGTATTGTATATTAATTAACATGTTGTTTAAATTCGGATCACTTCATTACGTTATATTAATACTGCAAATATCTTTGTGCGATAAGTGAATATTTTGTTGTAAAATTAATAAAATATATATTAATTTGGATTTTCATTCGAGACTTCATTAAAGCTCAGAAAAATGAATTTTCTAAATAGTTTTTATGATTATTCCTATAGTACATAACGTATTCCCAGGAGTCACATGCTTCAGGCGGATTCGGAGGAAATGTTGAACTCGTGGATAGCAGCGCTACAGAACGGTATACGGTCCGCCATACAGCAGGGACAGAGCAGGGACAACCCGGACTCGCAGATGGTGTTGGTACCCGACGACACCAAACAGACCAGCAAACATAACCTGACACCTGCTATGAAGAAAATAAGGTAATGAGATCTAAGATTTTTTTATCGATTATTCATTTAAACGTAACTTATATTTTCGAATTATTACGCGTATTTTACTGTGACATAATTACACCTCGTCTGCCGTGATAGCGGTTCACGGTTCACGGTTGCTGCAAAGTAACAGAAACGTCGGTATGTAGTTTTTAAAAATATTAAAATACGCCGTAGTAATCCGAAAATGTTAGTTTTATTTAAAATAAGGTAATATATATATAATAGTATATATAATTCAAAAGGTACTGAATCATTTTCAATGAAACTTTACAAGGTCAGCACAGCTCATACCTCAGAGTAACATGTATTATAATGTATGCGTTCCTAACGTGTGGTCGCGGTCACGCGTCACAGCATAACGCTTAGCACGAGTTCGCATCATCGCACTTCATACCAAGCGTTTCACGTTCGTCATTCGGTAACTTACAGTGAGAGGATTTATGTATTAAAAATTGTGACCGCTTCCCTTGTAGTGTGTCGATACTCGATGCAAGCTTGGACTGAGCATACAGCTATATGTACTGTGTATATATGGATGCATGAAGTTTAATTATTGAAATCTCGCTCAAATACACTCCAGGATTTGGGAGCAGTTGTTGAGTATACCCGGCAACAACGAGTGCTGCGACTGTGGCGCCCCCAACCCGCGCTGGGCCAGCATCAACCTGGGAATAACGCTGTGTATAGGTATACCAGTGTTCTAAGTTTTGTCCACGATAACTATCGATATCCATATAAAGTTATTTACTTTTTCATCGTCACTAAATCAATGTACTCAACAATATTTTAGTTTTAACGTACGTCATAATAGTCTATTGATTGACTTAGTCAACTGGATAAGTTATAAATTTCTATTAGACTGATAGCTTACAGATTATTCTCTTAGTTCAATTTTCGCTTATACAACTATAAATTACTTAAGATAAAAGGTGACCAATATAATATTCGTCGACTGTATGAAGATTCGAACAGGCGGCTCGGAGATATCTCTCCAGTCGTATTACAAACTGAGCCATAGTGTCCATACATCAATCGTATGAGCAATCTATTTGTTATCAATCGACCTATCGGGTGGGAGGTATTGTGTGAGGTTTTATATATTTGGTAGATGTGAATATTCGTCGCCATTTTGTTTCCTGCAGAATGTTCGGGCATACATCGCTCTCTCGGTGTCCACGTCAGCAAAGTGCGATCACTAACGCTAGACGACTGGGAACCAGACATTATAAAGGTTAGTTTACATATATGAAATATTTATGATAAACACGTAATCTTTTATTCTTATAACATTAAATATTTCAGGTAATGGCTGAGTTAGGTAATAAGGTAGTTAATTTAATATACGAAGCTAATACTGAGGGTGCAACAGTTACTCGAGCTTCGCCGGATTGTGAGACGTGAGTGTGTTATAAAGATAATATTTAGTATGTACCTATATATATATATATATATATATATAATTTCGTCTATGTTTTACAGATCTGTCCGCGAGGCGTGGATAAGAGCTAAGTACGTTAAGCTAGAGTTCGTTCGTGACATCATACACACCAACATGGAGGTGCAGGAAACGCCGCTCAGGAACGGCAGGAGGTGGTCCGTGAGGCGGGCCAGGCGGAGGTTATTATATACTGCACCTTATATACATAAAGTTAGCTTATAGTATATATATCAATCTCTATATAGTTTAAATTTACATGATAAATCCATTTTATATATTATTAGCACAAATAATAAATATTTTAGATTTAGATAATATAGTCTGTGTGTGATATAGTCTGTTCTGAAAATAATATGTATATTATACGATAATGAGTAAAGTTGATTACATAGTGCGGTTATTAATGAAAATAACGAGAGTAAAATGTTTAATTTCGTTGTCAGAGTGCGCGCCCCCGCCGCTGTGCCGGAGACGATCCCCGACGAGAAGAGTGACGTCAACAGCAACACGAGCGGTGCGGAGCGTATACATTACATACACACGCACACACGCTCATTACACACACACGCACACACGCTCATTACACACACACGCACACAGATATTTTTAATAGTATGAGCCTTGTCATTTAAATTGTAAGCGTCTCATAGCTCAAACAGTACCGATTCCACATATCATAATTTGTGCGTGTTATACAGAGTTTTGTTGGCGTGATATTTATTTATTCATGGGGAAACACACAGATTATATTACGATAAATTATTTCGTAACGTTAAAAACATTTCACCAGAACGGTTTCCGCAGTTACATGGACTGTATTACTAGAAACACCTTACATTAGAAAAAAAAACACACCAAGTATAGCAAGAACATTGACAACGAGGAGTATAAAACATACGTTTTACTAACAAAAAATAATAAAAATAAAAAAAGTACATCTAATTATTATTATCTTTTTAAATTTTCTTAAAAAATTAAATAAAACACGTGGCGTCTGGTGACGAATAATCGGAACAAATAAGTTGATTATTAATGTTGTGTTATGTGTATCATTCAGAGAGCTCATCGTCCGGCAGCCCCGTGCTGTTGATAGGGACGGAGCTGGTCGCTCCTCGGCCTCTGCACCTCGCGCTGCCCTCCGACCACGACTCCACTGAGGGCGAGGACGATGACATAGGTAACTGTCACTTACAACACCTACCAGAGACGAAACTTATCAGCATTCCATGGATCCACCGTGCGGGTGCCGGGTCCATCGCGTTGCAGGGAGAGGAGCTTCAACAGTGCCTGGGACTTGCGACCCAGGTGAAGTTTTAAGGGGCCCCTAACTAAAGAGCGTTAAACGCTCACCTCCACTGTCCAAGCTCCTCTCTCTACTTAACTAAATTGGAAACAAACCTACTAGGGCTGCCTTCGATGTAAGTTCTAAAAATGAGTTCTTGTTAATTCTGGACAGGCCCAAACCTTTAACTAGGTATACTACATTTATATATCCGAAATAGAGTTTCAGGCTCGATCCTTAATGTTTAGCGTTCCTTCTAGTAATATCCTACAAAATGGCCGCCAGTATTTTAAGTTTTCAAATATAAATTTATACTTAGATGTTGCCACTGCAATATCACAATTTAGTATCACAATTAATTATAATCGTTCATAAAAATAATTCTAAGTATTTTAGTATTTCAATATGTTAAGTCAGCACCCCACGCGCGGCGCCACTTGTAACATACAATTTTCGTCACATCTTCGCTATTATTATGCTTATCCCATACGCGAGGAATTACTTATATTAACATATACGTGTTTTAATTACGTTTTCCATATATTACACTCGGCATGTCTCCATAGCCGGTGATATGTTGAGTTACCTGGCTGTGTATGTAGGTGTGTAACCTAGTTCTTGCCGCCAGCCGCTGAGGATATATCGAGTCTGTCGGCGAGCGCGGTGCTGTCCCGCGCTGCCCGAGCTCACAACGTGTGTGTGATGCGAGCAGCGCTGGCGGCGGGCGCGGACGTGTCCCACAGCGACCGCGGCGGTCGCACGCCTCTCCACGCAGCCGTACTCAGCGTTAGTTGTATATCTCCTCACAAACCCTCTCACATATAAGTTTAGTATTTACATAGAGGATATGTTTTTCGTGTGTCAGGGTTCAGTGATGGCGTGTTCGTTCCTACTTTTGAACGGTAGCAAGCTGAATTGTCAGGACGAGGACGGTATGACGCCGCTACACCTCGCTACCGAGGCGGGACACACCGGGCAGGTTAGTCTGTGGGGGGTAACTTAGAAGAGGTGGGGGGGGAGAG
This sequence comes from Danaus plexippus, assembly GCF_018135715.1. Taxonomy (NCBI): domain Eukaryota; kingdom Metazoa; phylum Arthropoda; class Insecta; order Lepidoptera; family Nymphalidae; genus Danaus; species Danaus plexippus. The sequence continues at coordinate 5,122,153 of NW_026869849.1, read as the reverse complement.
TTGCTTAATTGAATCCACGTAGACATTAAGTTATTTGTGTATGTACTTCTTAATTTCCGGTTATTTTGTCACATGCAGCAATATATCATTAAAAAAAGCTTCCTTTTGATATAAAAAAACTTCCGTTACGTCATGAACATCTAAACAGATCGCAATATTCACTTCTGACCCGTCTGCGACAGCGTGCATGGCGCCTGTAGGTTTTAGATTTCCTTACATGCATTGTTATTTATTTTATAAAAATTAACAATAATTTAATTAAATTCACTGGCAACCAATTGTGCCTGGCTGCGATGCTATCATATTGTATGTAGATAAAACGAAATAAAAAATCCCTTATAAATAAAAAAATACATTTTAGCAATTTAAAATGTGTTCCACAGCAACAAAATATGTAAAAAATATAAATCCTATGATTATATACATTTTAAAGGAACATACATTATATTATTATCTTTTCATAAATGTAGACTCGTAATGAAGGTAGTCATTTTGTAGCGGCAACTAAAGATGTGTGTGTTTGTGTATATATATATATATATATATATATTATTTTAGATTGTAATATTATCATAATAAGATCTAAGACTTTTATATATATATTATTTTGAATCGTAATAATATAATGAGATCTAAGACTTTCGCGAGTATTCATTTAAATAAAACTAATATTTTCGCACGACCACGCTGTTATTATAATTTTAAACCACATACTCCCGACGTCACGGTTACCTTGCAGCCACCGTGATCGAGCGGACGAGACATAGTATACGTAGTAACTCGATAATATTAATTTTATACTAATAATATATGTTTGTCCATACAAGGTGTGTCTCCTACTGCGCTACAAGGCCGACCAGTCGCTGTGCGACAAAGAGGGTCGGACTCCGCTGGACATGGCTGTGTCGCACGCCAACGCGGATATCGTCACGCTGTTAGTGAACTCATAATATAACTAAACCTAACTTGTTGAGAGCTTTTTATGTGAAAACAGAGCTCTCGTCTTGACTTTCTTACAGTTCATGATGATTGAATGAAAGAATTGTTATAAATAATGTTCTTGTTTCTTCCGTCTTGAAAATAAAACTCAAAGACGATGTTCATTTCTTCATTCGTGATATTATATTATTATTCTATCGATATCTTACCGTTTAATAGTGAGATACACTATTCTGCTTAGATTATCCGTCGACTAGAATGTGGACCGCGGTCTCTTTTAGTAACACGTGTCTTATTTCGGTGCTTTTAGAACTTTTTAAAGATTAAAGATGTGAAAAAAACTACGGAACTTAAGCGCGTTTTATATAGAGCGATGAAATGAAATAAAGGGATAAAATGAATATTTCAGTCTCCGTCTGACGAAGCTGAACGAGGAGATGCGCGAGAGTGAGATGGCTTCCAACGACGACACGTACAACGAGGTGTTCAGAGACTACACGCAGCTGGCTCACTCGCACCCGGAGAGGCTCGTGCGGGCGCGGCACAACAACAACGACGGTGAGATCTACACACACACGCACACATACACGCTCACGCACACACACACACATACACGCTCACACACACACATACACGCACACGCACCACGACACATATAGCAGACGTACACACACATACGTACAACATCTACAAATAAACACGCACACTACTAGCGAACAGATTAAGCAAATAAGTGTTAAAAAAACCTTTTTTATATGTTTTCTATTTAGGAAATCCTTCGCATTGAATGCCTTTTTCATTTTGTGTGAATGTAAAGTTGTCATTTCCGTTGTAGGTGAACAAACCAGTGAATGACGAAGGCACAGAAAGTTTCGGCGACTACAGCTGTGGTGGCGAGACCAGTGATGCGGTGATTAGTGATGTGCCGAGTACACCTTACTATGTCGACGGATTATCCACCTTATATTCTAGGTGCATAGGTGGAATTTTAAACATAACTATGGAAAACTATGACATTATAATATATTCGTGTCCGAGATAGTTTCAAGCGTAATCAATTATTTAAAACCGTTAATGTTGTTGAGTAAAAATTTTAATATCGATATACATGTTTTTCACTAGGCACATCTCTAACTGTTATTTATACACCTATGATATAGGTCTGTTGTAAACATTGTCAATGCATTTATTGGTATGTGGCTATTGAATTATTTGTTATATTTAGCTCATTTTATTGTTTTTGGGTTGTTATAAGTGATCGATCTGTTCTATATACTCTGCCAAATTCCTATTGTATAGACTTGACCATATCTTCCTATGATGTAATATGTAATGATAAAAAATATTTAGGCCATATAGCGGTTATGTGATTTCAATCGTTTTATAAAAAAACCAAAGATAAATAATGATAGACGATTATAGGATATGCTATATACAGGATGATTTATATGTTTATAGATAGTGAATAATTATATGAGTAACACTTCCATTTAATTGAAAGATTTTGATACAATTTTTTTTTTTATATACTATAATACATTCCTCCACAAGGAATCAGCTGTCATTCCATACCACAACAAGGAATTTTATCATAATGAATCTCGATTTATTTTTTTATATATTTTTTTTTAAGTATTAATTAAGGTGTCGTTGTAAATAATTAAACTTGCCACACTTTTTTGTCACATTTTTCCTTAATTGTTATATAAATGCTACATTCATATAAAATGTTAACGAATTTATAAATGTATACACCGTTCACTGTTACAATAATTAAGCTTGTTATACATTGGTGTAATATTAATTTTGCAAAAAAATAATAATCATGAATATAACTAAATAATCTTTTTTTTTGTGTGATCAAATCACCAACTCAAGCTTTACAACGAATGGATAGTGATCTTTTGATTAGTATTAAAGCTCTTAAAATGTATGTTGATGAAATGGTACTAAATTAAATTGAACCTTGTGCCATTCGAATAAAATCTTAAATGGACTGTAGATATTTAACTAGTGTATACATGTTGCATTCATAAGGGATATAATACTCTGAAATTAATAAAAAAAAAATATGTTACATCTGCTTACATCTTTTATTAAAACCCAAAAACCCACACCGAGGAAACTAAACATTTTTCATTGGTTAAAAATCTTGCGTTAATTTAATGCGATTGGAGAAGCATTAATTGATGGTGTTGCCATTAGTTATTCAGAATTAATAGATTTATAATATATATCATCTGTATTATTGATAATTCATTGAAAAAATTTCCGATTGCAATGATTGAATTATAAACGAATGATGTTATAAATTAATTAAAACGATTAATTTTATGTAAATCAAAAAAAAAAACAAAAAACCCAATGAAAAATATTGAACATCAAAGTCGTCTTGCACAGTCGATATTTGACTTTTTCATACACAATATGGCCGGCATACCTGTATGAAGTGGTTAGATCAACGTTAAATGCACTCCGTTCAAAATTCTACTTACGTAGTAGTAAAATGAACTTGTCTCGCAAATATTAAGAGGACTCTAATGTAAACAATTAATTTTAAAGCGATTATTCTAACAAAATTATAAAATAAGAGGCGATTCGTAATACGGGATAGGTATGACCTAAAACAAACATTGTCGATAATTCACTTATAACTTAATGAAAGTTACATATCATTTTAATTAACTTTTAAGATATAGATAAATTAACTGACTCGAACGTGGCTATACTTCGCTGTTTATTTTAAATTCTTACTCCGTGTAAGTGAACCTAATTTGAAAATTTAGGTTTAGTTTATGCCGAAATTAGACCACAATGACGGCTGATTGACAGATGGTGACTGTGTGGGTGTCGGGGTGCTGCAACCAGCTCTACCAAGAAGCAAACCGGAAGGCGCGCGACGACGAGATAGTAGACCACCACGGTCCATACCTAAAGATGATGAAGAGCATACAGAGTATATAGATGAAAAGCATAGATGTCGTAGATATAGTATGTGTTTGACATTCAGACTTAATTTTATGCTGCAATTTTTTCTTTTTGTCGCAAGCTAAATTTTAGTCTTATAAGACTAACTTTTAAGAAAAAAAACAAAGTTTTGAGATAAATAAATATGGATCCAACACCGAATAGGCATATTTTTACCGATTTTTTTAATTTAAAGTCAATATATCTGTAGAAATGTGGTTCCGGACAAATTCTTTTTTAAATAATTTGATCGGTTTAATTTAAACGACCGTTCCGTGTCCACATATTTGATATATAATAAGCGTGATCTTTATACATCAGATGTAGGTATGTGATCTCACCGGCGTCTCCGTTCTCGGGGCAGTACTTGATCGTGTGAGCTCTGTCCCCGGTCGCGCCGCACCGTGGACAGCGGAACGCTCTTAGCACGGGACACTCGACACGTCCGCGCCAGTCCTTCAACGCGTGCGATGTGTACGACTCTTCGTTCTCACCGTTGTTTTTGCAAAAAGCACACTCCTGATAAATACATGCAGATATAAAGATAATACAAAAGAAAATAGATTTAAAACAACAAAATATCCCTTTCGTCTTTGCCAAAATAGGATTTTAAATTTAATATCTCGATAGAAAAACTATACAAAAAAAACATTTTATCAATTTGCTGCGGTTTTTCATTATCGCGGTACATTTCAGTAAAATTTACATTAATAACACACACAAGCGCTTGACTTTCTGAAACTATTATTATAATTCGTAAAATGTTTAATAAAATTACGTACTCATTAAGAATGCATTTTTTCTATTTGTTTTCATATATATTAACTAGTTTCATGTAAGCAGTATAAACGTTTCTATCTCCTCAAATGAATAAAATTTATTTAAACTATATACTTAACAGCAAAAACCTACCGAATTCAATAATATAACTAGGTTTTTGGGACAACACGAAAATGTCTTCATTATTCTGTTATCGTGAACTTACGTTAGGAAGAGCTCGTCTCATTCGCTTGTCACTACGGACCTTAGCAACCTCCTGCAACATTTCGTACAAGAGACTTGGTCTTATACACCGGAGCACAGATAACTGCTCTCTAGTCAACATGGACACGTAATTGTTGGCCGCAGAGAGACCTGTTATATTCATTAATTAGTTAATATCGAGCGCTAGGATCGATTACAACCAAATAAAGTTTACGTCGACTTTTTTTACAGGTTGAGAAATAACTCCCAAGGAATAAACTTACCAAATGTGGTTAAGCAAGATATTAATTAAACCTATTAAACCTTTACTCTCGCCTAACTTCGGTTATTGTAACAAAAACTTAATCGACTGTTTTTATTTGTAAAATTGTCGACATTAAATTTTATTACAATTTTACTCACTCTTAATAAGGAAATCGAAGGTGTCAATCATCTCTCCATTCCTAGACCCCGAAGGTGTAGATCCTTCAGCCCATATATTAGAATGAGATCCCGCCATCGTATCAGTTCTGCTCCCCCCTGCCAAAATAATAAGATGAATTACTAGATAAAACCATAAATTTTGTTGAAAGCGATAAATCTTTGCTGGCCAACTTTAAAAAATAGAAAATATATTGCCATTTTCATTGGATAACAGCCAAAGTCACAGCTTCTGAAAATGATTCATTACGATGTTTTTTGTTCGAGACATCTTTTTAAAATTCCTACAGTATTTCACTTTAAGCCATCCGCGAAACGATAAATTCGATTATAAAATCACTCGTACCCATATTAAAGTAATTTTGCGAATTCTGATCCATTTCGTCAAATATTGGCTCGTTGCCATTAATGCGGAGATTCACCAAGACGTCATCTAAATCGGCGGCGGAGGGCGCTGGAAACGAAAACCACTTTAAATACAATTCGATTCGGCAATCGAACTAAAATTTGTGTTATCAAATTAGACGCAGATAGTGTCTGCGTATCCTTTAATTTATGGACATTCATATATACATATAAAGTTTTTTATTTAGCTACGACTTCATTCGATATGAATGAAAAACTAGAAATTATTAGTCGTTTAAAACGTCGTTTAAAAATACAAACAGGTTGCGATCCAGTTTAGGTTTTTAATTTGTGACATTTTTCGTGTAAAAAATGTACGAAGTATATATAGCCAATTAATAAAACTAATATTCTCGGATAACTACTGCTACTATGAATCTCAACTCGTCGGCCCGTGGCCACGGTACAAAATAAAAAAACACGTAGCTATCCGATAATGTTAATTTTAAATTAGTCTTAGATATCATTGTATAAAGCCAACGTTATAATTATATATAAAAGAGCAAAGAAAATACATGAATGTTGACGGACCAGTATCAGCGGCTCGTGGTTCTTGTTGCATCATGTTGAGGAGACCGTTGTTCATTCTGCTCTGAAATGGTGCAGCTAGCGGTGAAAATGCACTGTCTGGAGCGTTGATAGCTCTGTCCGATTGTGTAAAACTTTCCTATAACAAAAAACTCGCATATCGATTAATCGCATCAAAATTTAAATTCATATATCAACTATCGACGTCTAAATATAATATTGTTATAAAAATAAACGAAGTATATAATAAACAACTCAAAATAAGATTCACTTACTTTATTTGTCATACATTGATTCTCGCTCGACGCTGTGAATAAAGGTTTCTCTTCGTCCATGTTATAATTAAATTGCAGTGTATCCATAGCTTTATTAATTACGTGTAACGCCAAACGCCTCCAGTATTTAAAAGAAAGTTCCAGAGCTAGCGGCACAATATATACTAAATGTACACACAGATATAAATCTATATGCGGCTAACGAGTGACTTACAATTCTTTAAACTCGAATATACCCTCAAATTAAAATATAACAAAGATTAACATAATCTATGAACTTAGTACGAGGAAAAATATTAATTTCCATGTAGCTATTGAGTTTTACGCTAATTATGATAACGTTATATATCACAGCATCGCTCTCGTTCACTATTTTATTTATTTTTTAATTATATTAACCTTGATGAAAATAAATATAACTACATAATAACAATATGTATATAACAATATTATATGTCGGAGTTTGGAAATACAAATAGTTACGATAATTATTTCAACCAAGAACATGTATTAATAAATTCGGAAACAATTAATTTAACTGACATCTACTAGTACGATTAAAATATGGGAATTTGGCATAATAAGTATGAAATTACATACTTTAATTTATTCGTTTCCATTCTCCTATTAAGTATAAAACCGATTTCCTAACTTCATTAACACAGTGGTCACATTTTATAATGATAAGCGTAAACAAATGACAAATATTCAAAACTACCGTCAATTAAATAGTTACTTCACCTACTGTTGATTACTCATAACTTATTCTTTGAAAATCTACTATTTATTGTTTTAAAACTTTGAGAATTATTGTGCTGGGTTAAATAAACGTACCAGATAAATTTATCGTCGCTCAAACAGTTTTTTGTCAGTCAATTACCATTATAAGATACGAGAAACATGTTTTTATGTAGAAAATAGACTAAAATAAGTAAAAAAATAAAATTATTGTTGTTATTACAGCAGATGTTATCTTATATTTAACCATAAAACGATCTACAAATGGAATTAAATGTTTATAAAGAGAATATTCAACAGAGAAATTTCCTTGTTTTTGTTTATTTGGTACATCAATAATCTGCTTTTGAACATTAAACTTTTCAAGGATAACCTTATAATATAATCATTTAATAGGAAACTTGATAGCCTTTTTTAATTTATTTACTTAAACCCATCTATAGTAACAAAACATTACAGATATTATTTTAGTACGTGTATATAAAGCGTATGGAATGCGATTATTTTATTTCTGAAAAAAATTAAATATCGATTTCATGTTGTATTATCAAATATCAATAGTTAAGAAGATCACTGTATGGTAAAAATGGAAATGTTATATTAGTTTTTAAGACGATGTTCTTATAGTTTCTGGTTCCTTATAGAAATTTTCGTGATTATCGAGAAGTTATCTTATGTAAGAACTTATGAATTAAGTTTCAGCCAATTCTTTGGTAAGATGTATGTTATCTTTTCGTGAAAACTGCGAAGTAATTTAAAATGTTATGTTAAAAACATTACCAACCTAAACACCGTCGGTTATAAAGTTATCATTAAAAAAACTTTGAGAATCAAATTCGTTATGACATAACGGATAATTTTTAAAGTATAAATTTCAAACAGCGCTCCATGTTAAATAGGATTAATTATAATTTAATGAAGCGTAGTGAATTGTGAAATTTTGCTTTAATTTTATAACACTACTAAACAATTTAGTATACAGAATAAATAAATACAAAATGTGCTTCAATAACATCATAAAGAAATACGGAGTTGTCAAACAAGGAGCAATGCCATAAAATAATCTTATAAAAATGGTTTCTGTGTTAACGAATACATATGTTACAATTCGATTCTTGAGAATTTTATTTCAAGAAATTTTATTTCGTGAGTATGTTTTAAAGGTCACTATGTAAAATAGTATCGTATTAACTATGTTACATAAAATCCACAAATACAATATCGTGAAATAAAATCCAATATTCCGTTAAATGTATTGTACGTACCGCAATAGTGTAAAATATATTTCTAATAGCTTAATAAATTATACATTTTAGTATCATTTATAGATGTGACTGCGTCTAACTGACTTGAAACTTTTCTCACATGTACCTACTAGAAACTAATATTTGTAGCCATCTTTGATTGAAACTTCATTTAAATATAATTACATATATCTTTAAGATTTCACTTTAAATACAGATCTTAGATAAAGACTCTTCTTATTTAACTATTCTAAAGAACACCTTATTAGTCATTATTCCTTTTTAGCAATAACGTCCAATGAGACCTCTGAAACCGATTTTAGAACAATAAATTTTTTGGTTAACCGATATTCGAGACACAAAGACAGTTTTCTTATTGCACTTACTCATTTAATTATCGTCATCAAGCTTACATTATCTAGCATATTGTATTAAATTCTTTTTATATCAAATTGTTTAAATTTCGACATTCCGTTTAACTGACGCCGTCCTTTTTTGTCAGCAGAAAAAAAAAACCTGAACTAGTTTTAGTTACAGAACAAAAAAAGAATCTCTTCAACAAATATATTACAAAGAGGTGTGATGTAAAGCTTTTAAACGTCCCTTAAAAAGCCTCAAATTCTTATCAAATGTCATTTTAATAATATAGCATGCATTTAATATCTCGATTTCTGTGATTAATAAGTGAAGTTGAAAATGACAATATCTTACATGTATATAGGAACAGAAAAAAACGTATTTGTATATAGGAATGCGAGGAGGTAATTATTTATTCTTTAATCAGGGATTAAGAATTAACGACAGAATTCCTATTTCTGAACTACCAATTAGAGTATTAATTCCTGAATAAATCAGTTCAAGGACTTTATATTTCTATATTATGATTGAAAGCTATAGTTATTATAAATTAATTAAGTGCTGGAGTTATACTGTTGTATCTTTCGCTGCAAGGCGTCGACGTTCGGGTCGCCTCCGAGCCGGCATTGCACAGGTTGACAAGTAAATATACCCTCACTTCAGCCTTTTTTTGGTAATCCACCAATTTTTTATATCCCAAAAATGTTATATTACATGTCAGATGCTTAAAACATTTGTACATTTCTCATTAAATTTCTTTTGTTTTTTAAAAATAGCTTCGTTTTCTCTGCCTTTAAAACTACCCTCATGTGTGTTAACGTAAAAGTATACTGATAGATACCTACCAAATTAACAGGTTGTCTTGTATAATATAATATTATAACTCAACTATTGAATATAGAAATGAAAGATAAATTTGCAATCAAATATTATTTATTAATAAGCGAAATAAAACTAATAAGTACTCTTAATAATTGCATATCCGATGAAATACTTAAGACACACAAAATATATTGTTCGCTTGTCTAATAATAATTGTCACCATCAAATAACAATTCCCATACGACATTGTTAACATTACATTATTAAATAATCAATAAAACGTTGTCCCGCCGAGTAAAGAAGTACAATTGTGAATCTATATTGCACATACACTTACAGTTATGAATGTTCGAGCAAGGCGGAATACGAATCGTAGACGAATGTACAATACTATCACAGTCTACGGGCGGGCAACGCGGAACTTGTACAGATCCCTTTAATATTACTGTAATACTTAATGTCACATTGAATAGCCGTCACTGCAGCTATTGATTCTATAAAACTATACCCCTACCACGGGTCTGCGTGGTCGAACTGAATACAGAGTTTCGAGTCACTAGTGAATCTTCGAGGCTGGTGTCGTGAAGTTGAAACGAAACGCAAACGCTGTTTATTCAGTTCGACGATGTAGACTTGTGGTAAGGGTACTGGCCCGATATATGTCGGAGATGTCTACGTCTATGCTTTGTATGAATGGTTGGTTAAAGCAACGTCAGCTGAGGCGGTATGTTTGTGATGTGTTTAGTTCTCGCTAGCTGTTGGTGTCGATGCATTTGTGGACGTACGCACTAGCGGCCTCGTTCTCCTCCGCCTGCATACAAGTCTGACCCGGCTCACAGACACAGCTAGAAAATTAACAAACATATAAAGGATGAAAATAAACACGTAGAATTAAATAAATCAAGAGGCTCAATTGGATTACTAGATAATAACAGCCATGAAATTTTTTTATCTGTATAAAATGTAAACTAACTATGTATTATTGACATTCATCTCTATCAAGTTTTTGTACGGCTTCTTGTATATGGCCCAAGCGCAAGGAGTCTGCGGCGCACAATACCGTTGTGGTTCCTGAGAGGTCTGTTCGCGCTGGAATCAAAAAAATACATTTACAATACAACCTTCGTGGTGCAAATATTTTTTTTCTTCGGGAAATATGACTTAAATGACATATTGTAAATTACTACATAGTTTTAAGTGGTATTGCTAGGCAGCGTGGTCTAAGATCTTAGCTTGTCCAGAAGAAAGAAATGAGAAAACATTAAGTGGTATTGAATGAAGTCTTAGCATAAAAATAGTATTAAATGCGACAAAATTAATATGCGAATTCTAAGAGTCCATAAAACAGTCATTACAATAATGTAGTCTCAACTGTGAAGTCGATATAGTTTTTCATTAGTAGTCGTTGTAGGTATATTTGTATTACAATGTAGACGATAAGAGCGTCTCAAAGGGCAGTTACAAAGAATCAACTATGTTTTATCAAAGTTCAAATTAATGCGTCAATTGTAATTCATATCGTGAGAATTACTCCAGTTATACGGTTTTTTATATATTTCTCATAATTTTCATCATCATTTATTTTTAGAACATTATTTATATCGAATATTATAGCTATCAAATATTTCGTGTAATTACATGTATGTTAACCATTAAAGCTGTTTTATCTGTGCGATTTAGGTATGTGTGAGAGGCCATGGTGAATTGTACATTCTTTTAGTCCTTGCAATCCTAAAATCTAAATGTGTATGATGTCATGACATCGTACGACGCGCCCTTGAGCGTATCCGCCGCGCATCAGTAAGCTCATTTAGTTGATAAGCGTTGACTATACTGATGTGTTTTATGAATGACTCCTATTATTTCATAGACATTTTAGTTCCCAGCTTCATTACACTACATTGTCTTCTCCAGTGGGTGTAGTCTTGCGTATTTCCTACGCTAGATTAAACATTTTGATTATTACTCATTTCCCATCAAAACCTTTTTGGATATACGAATAAAATAATAATAATTATTATTAAAGTATTTTGGTTTAAAATATATTAGTATTATATAACCAAATGATTTAAATATTTTAACAGATCTCGCAGATGTATTAGTATTAATCGTTTGTAAACATATTTTGTATGATACAATTTCCGTTGGATGCGAGTCATGCGAGCAATCTCCGCCTCAGCCGTAGGAATGCTCCGAATAAAAGAATGAATTGTAAAAAATTATAGTAATCACGTGTAAATAGCTATTGTAATCGAATAACATGTAAACAGGAAGTTGTACTACGCTAACGACACTACGCCGCGGGTCGATGACCAATCGCCATCTTAACTAAATTCGCGTGTTTATCCGCGTGATATATTATGACACAAATAAAAAAATATATTAAAAGATTTTATATAATATTAATATATGTTTGCGTGTTTCTGTGTTCGCGTGAGTTTTATGTCTGTATAACTGTCTTTGTGTACGTGTCATATATATTTTGGTACTGTAAGGGGTACAAGCATGTACGTGAGGTAAGTCACGGCACACTCAACGCATCCCGTCATCAATCAATTTCTCCGAGATGATCACTTTTTTAGACTTCCGTTGTGAATGCCGTATAATTGAATTGTTACTCGAGTCATCGTACAATGTAATTGTTGTATCTTTATTCATATCGAAATATCAATTTTAATGTCAAAGAGGGCTTTCAAAAAACATGTTTTTGTTGTTGTTTAATTCACGTCGACTATAAAATTTTATGACATTATCATATCATATAATATGTAAATATATGTTTAATAGCTGTTTTCAATTGTAGTTTACAGATTTATTTACAAACATCTAATAAAATGATTGGTGTTCTAAATTTAAGGGGTGTTTTTTCGTCGTGCCCCTTGATAATTTTTTTTATTATGACCTCTCAAATTATCCGTCGGATAGAAATTAAAAGGAAATCTTATTTTTAATGTTTTAAAGTTTAAATAGTAAATATTATTTAAAGCAATAAATACTTTTGAATATATGAACTACTGCTAGAGACATAAATGGCTATTTTCATACGTCAAGTGTTGTAGAAATAAATCTGTTTCTTCAGTAGTGTAGGTCAGTGATGTCGTACTATCGACCGACGCAGTACACTAGATTGATGCAATAGATTTTGTTATGATAAAAAATCTTATAAGAGTGATCATTTCTCTAAATACGTTATTATAAATAAAAGAAACGACTTAATAAGAAATTAACAGACTCAATTTTAAGTGTTTTCTGAATTTTACTCTTGTTTTATTGAATGGTAATCAAATTTAAACAGATTATAAACACCTTCATTTAAAAAAAAAAAAAAACAAGAAGGAGAACATGATTGAAAGTAAAAAAAATAATCTTTAAACTGCGTAACTTTTAATAATTACGTAGATACAAACAAGATTGTTTATTTATAAAAATTCGCTGTTATCCAATTGTATATAAAGTGATAGTATACTCACCCTATTTCTGGGCGCCATGGAGGCCGCCATCGAGCAGAGAAACAGAAAGGTAATCAGTCCCAACTTCATTATCACCAAAATGTGGGTATTTAAAGAATATATACGTTTTCAAAGTTGCGAAAAAGAACTTACGCGCGTGAGTGAGCGTGACAGAGTGGCGGCTGCGGGCGGGCGAACGGTTATAAGTAGGCAATGCGAACCCCACCGCTTCACCCAACGACGTCGTTCAACATTTCCCTAAGAGAACCTACGCTCATGCTGAGGCCCTTAAAAACAACGTATCACATAAATATTTTCAGTAATATGAACATATTAAAGTTATGTTCATAATGTTTTGCGAATTGCGAATATGAATGAACCAATATGAATACACGAGATAACCGATGATACGCACGCGGTCGATCAATAACCAGCAGGTTGTTTGTTATTTTACTACGAGATCGATGATCTTACGTTTACTTTATCAATCGCCTCAATAACACACAGTAAAATTGCCGCCTTAATGTGTCTTGTATGAAATTAAATATGGCGTCGTAATAGCGGACTTTGTTTTTTTTTTATTTTATATATTGTTGTTTTGCTTGTGACAATAACATCTAGGATTGCAATAAACATTCAAATAACTCCTTGTGTAATGCATTTTAATTGTTAATGACGTGCCTCTGAATAACTACACAATGTTTTCGATTTTTTTTTTTGGTTCAAAAATTAAATTTGCTTAATGTTACATCTTTATTAGTGTTTTATTATAATGCATAAGTTTATAATGTTGACTGGGACACAGGGCGGCCGCCCTGACGCTTGTTACACCGGTATTGCATCATCTATTGAATAGATTTGATGACACATATGCACGTTCTACGTTCACAAGAAAGTCTTTTTAAAATGCATTCCATCAAAGTTTCATACGCCAATAATTATAAAAACTAGTGAAGGATCATATTAAGATAATATTTATTGATATTATTAACTTTAAAACTAGATAACTGGGCTACGCAATGAATTATTACGTAGGTATTTGTAGATAAAGCTACTTTGGACACAATTACGTTTCATGTAGGTACTTTCAAAAAACAAATTCGTTGGTTGAATATGAAAACTTTTAATCTAAATGCAATATACAGAATCTCTATTTGAATAGGAAAACTTATGTACATCAATATTCCGTTAGCAGACACAAAAATAATTTAAAAATATAATCAAATTTTAAAAAGCACATCTAAATTAAAAACCATCTTGATAAGGCCTCTTATGTCTCTCGTAGAATTTAAATTACTTTCTGTAAATAGGATTTTAATTTCATCTGTCCTATTTAAATAAGTGGACCAAAACTAATGCAACTTTATGAAAGTTCAAATATAAAAGATCCAAAAGTTCTATCAACCCAACCAACAAACAACAAACAAACAACAACAACAAACAACAACAAACAAAAAACAAACAACCAACGTAAAACATTTTTCCGAAATATTATGAATATATTTTAGGAATAACATATATTTTTTTTATTCCTCACAAAATCCTCCATACAATTGTTCTATTAACATAAGTTCAGGAATAATATAGACACTCCCAAACCGCATCTAAAATAGAAAAAATTAAATTCATTGAAATATCGAATACAATTAATTATCATTGAAACCAATGTGTTCCAGGGTTTATAACTGGAGTCTAATGATACGTAGGAAAATTTTAGACGCACATTTCAACCACGCCATAGCTCTTATCAAGTGATGATTCACAACATTTCGACATAATTTACGATAACGAAGATGTTTTGGACACGAGGAAAAATTTGTGTAAAATGTGCAGTGCTTTTATATGTCCGCTGGTGATTTTGTTCTAGTAATAGGTCGGTCGTAGGAATTTGTATTTTAGCTCGACACACTGATCAAATTATATCAACGTGCTAGATACTTTTACTTTACAGTAGAGCAAGATGTTCTCTTACGGAGAAATACAAAATTCATAGCAAAAAATCCAGCAAATCCAGTGTACAAAAGTTAAATAGAAAAAAAAATACGAATATATATCATCTCTTTTATGATCAATGATCTTTTTTTTTTATTTTATACCAGTACAAAACAAGTTAATTGTTGCCATAAAAAAAAAATTAAAAACATCTATCACACTAGAAATCGATCATCGTCACTTAAGTGTTTTATCTGCCTACACATTATTTATGTTCATGGTTAATTTAACCAAACGGATAAATATTTATCATAAAAATTAAATAAGGTGTACCATAAAAATTTCTACGTGTCACTTTAGCTGTGAGGAAAAAA
Organism: Danaus plexippus; assembly: GCF_018135715.1. NCBI lineage: Eukaryota > Metazoa > Arthropoda > Insecta > Lepidoptera > Nymphalidae > Danaus > Danaus plexippus. The sequence goes on along the minus strand of NW_026869849.1, from coordinate 5,106,719 downwards.
AACAGGAGCTTCATTCACAAACAAAACTTTTCATATCAGTTCTGATAAATGGATAAAAAAAATGAATTGAATAATACAATTTTTATCGTATTATCCGTATATTTTGCTTCCATTCCTAGTAAATCAATCTATTTGTTTTCCGTTTATCGAATAAACAATTACATTACAACATACATTAGCTGACAATGTATTAATAATTGTGAATGGCTAATTTTAATGTTAAGAAGAAGCCAACTCATAAAGAAATATTGTTATACTATCTGCGAGTACTAATAGCATATAATAGGGATGTGTTGTGATAAAAATACATAGATGATATAATTTTAACTTAAACAGCTTGTGTATTTTAAATATTTAGACTTTTTATTGAGAACAATACCTAAGAACAAAACGAACGTTAGAACATTTATATTAATTTTAATATTTAGAACCTTTATTATTATTTATAAATTTATGAGCAATGCAATACTGAAACGTATTTAATACTGCTTACTTTGTACAACAAAAAAATAATAATGAATTCATTCATAGAATTAAAGACCGAAGAAATGAAACTTTTCCGTTGCTTTAATATTTGAAAGTAGAATTTTGACACAATTCCAAAAGCAAGACTTCTTAAATAGCAAAATACGCAGAGACTTCCATTCAGTTTTCTTATTCTTCTAACCTTTTGCCAAGTAATGATGTGCCATTGTTACGTTTCAAAGCTCAACCGGAGACCTTGGCTGCCCATAGTAGAAAATATACAGGAGTTATTCCAAGAATAGCGAATGCAGTCACGTAGCAAATGTAATCGGGTGCACTGGAACGTATAAATCTGGGCGACATTAACCAAATACTATTATTAAAAGAGACGCTTTAATGAAGCAATCAAAACATTGCCATAGGCCATGGTTAGTTTTTTTTTTTTCTTATCATTAACTGGTAACACCCTTTTAATATCAATGAAAATTAGAAGCAACAAATTTACTTTTAGCGATTTTTTTTATATTCACAAATGACCAGATTTTATTCCTAAGACATTTTTAATTTATTTAAGATAATATAATTCAAACACACGTCTTGAAATTGTTCTGTCGATTGATTTAAAATTTCATTTTATTTTTTAAAATAATAATTAGTTAAGACGATTAACTAGACTCCATAATCTATAGTTCTTAAGTAAAGAAAAACTACTTCCGACATAAATGTTGACTGTTGATGAATTTCACTCAAAACTGTTTTAGTTTTACATATTTTTCAATATTCATTAATTGTTTTAAGTAGATTCCATAATCTATAGCCACTAAATAAAGCAAAACCGCTTTCAATATATATGAAGGTCGCTGTAACCCAACACATTAACTTTTCATAAAATCAATCCTTACAATTTGTGTTGACCAAAGTCATATTAATGTAAACTGGACGGCTGCCAGATTTCTAACCTACGCAGCAGTCTTTCACCAAAAATTCCCCAGTTTACGATATCCACAAAAAGCCCATGTAACGAGGGGCCTCCGCGAGTGACCGTCTGCCCCATCAATAACAAAGTAATTATAGTATTTTATTTACACGTCTGTGAATCCGTCTGCGGATTACAACTTAGCGGTGTCTCGCCCTGATGATGCGACGTTGAATCGTAAAAGCAAACAACATCATTTATATTTTTAGACGTCTTATGATGAAGACTTATAAATGAAAATGTAGATTTTTTATATATATAATTAGTTCCGTCTGCGGAGTCGTATTCTATCAAACAATATCTTTGATTTTGACACCCAAATACCAAAAATCTATATTTACTGTTTGCATGAAGGGCTTACAAATTTATATAACTTATCTTTACTAAGTTTTTTAATAACAACATTATTAAGGTAGTTTAAGAGCCAGTTTTTAGACAAATTCTTTCTCACAAGTTATTGATGACATTCCTTGCTTGATTGTTTGCTAAACTTTTGTGGTTAATACAGTTTAATATTTTCGCTTTTATAAATTAAATTGTTTAATTAATTTATATTTATTCAAATAAAACTTTCTTAAACATAAACAAACCTTTGCGGATACGAAAACGATCATTGAACATTCTTCCAACTTCCAATACCTACATTTGTTTAAAGTCGGTTAGTACAAAACAGTTAAAAAGATATTTTTACTTCGAGTAAAAAGTGGAAATAACTAAAATGGTGATATGTTGTTACAAAATATTAAAGAAGTATTATGTTCAATATTCGCAAAAGCCATTTCGAGTCATTCACATGTCAAATGTTTGTTATTTACGAGCTTTTTAGTCGCGGTTTCAGTCGAAATGTCATAAAATTCAAAAAAACAATAAAAGCTATTTACACCTTTTCACACGAAGGCACAAGTATATCGCTATATACTATACACTTAAAGAAACCTAAGAAATAACACGCACACATTATTTTTTATTGTCCGCAGGTGCTAAGTTAGTTTATTCCTTTTTTTTTTGTTTAAAAGCTATAGTTACAGGAAATCATACAAAAGTTTATATTCATTTTAGTTACAGACAAATTTAATTATTATTTTTTTGAATTCACAAATGTGAGTAAATTAAATAAATTTTGACTGCTAACTAACTAACTAATAAGCTATAAAGTAGCTATTAAACTTTTCTTTTATAACAGTGTCCTTGATATGAATTTGTTTCGTGAGACTAAACTCATATAGTTTCTATAGATAGTCTTACCACGTTCGCGTAACTTGACACATACATTTATGAAAAATCGAGGAATAGAGGACCTTTTAATGCGACTTCACCAACTTCTGTTAAAGATACTAATAACAAAAAAACGTACTACAATATTGTTTGGATGTGGATTTCTAATTTTGAAAAATTCTGACTGTTTCAAGGGAATATAAACTTAAGTGATGCAATACACATAAATAATTGTTTAAGTATTAGTCATTTCGTAATTTCAGCGTCATATGCATTTATGACCCCAATAAGTAGGCTTTGAATGAAAAATATCCAAAAATTACTCTCGTATCCACTTAAAAAAGTTTTAAAAATGGATCAATATAAAAATGTATTTAAACTAAGTATCATAAGTTTACAAATAATTTTGGACTTGATGTTTATTTAGCTTAAATCTCTTGACAAGACACTCAGTAAACATAAGAGTGTAGGAAACGTAGCCAGACATATAGATTATTTTTAAATTTAGAACAGCAGCTACCCAAACACCTGATGACATTATCATAGCTGAATGACAAACGTCGCTCAGGTGACCCAGAATTACTTGGCGGATGTTCCGTCTCGTACAGTTCGATGCACTAGACTTCAATTGTATTTCACAACTAAAACATGTTTCAACATGTCTGAATACAAAAATATTTTGGCAAATTTGCAGATTTTTGCACGTTAACTCCGGTTTAAAAGACGATGTCTTTAGATTAAAATAAACCTAAGTTTATTAGCGCACCGATGCAGTTCAGTGCCCTATTGAATTGATGTATTATCAAGGCCGATAGTTACCAACATGATTGTTTTAATGTAATACATCCGCTAATCTTTATTACGTAAAAATTTATCTCAATTTAAAAGTAGAAGGTAGAAAATAAAAATCTGCTATAAAGAAACATTATGTTTAAATCTTTTATCGATTAAACTAAACAGATTAAAAAAACTTCATCTTTCTAAATTATATGCCACTCTAATGATTTAATTTCTTAAAAAATGTTAAAAGATGAAGAAAAGATGCTAAAAATGCTCAAAGATATTAAAAAGACACTACAAATCCTAAAATTATGAAAGTATTAATCTTTGACTATTTATGTTTAACTTGGATACTTCTAACCCTAATATTTTATTAAACTAAAAGCTTACAATAAGTATATCATAATGGCCGATCGTAAAATCGGAGATGAAAAACGATTTGCATGTGAAGTCGCGTTCAATCGCTAGGTCTATTGAGAACCTGACAGGGACATGGCAATACATCAAACAGGCCACGTGTTCGCTGTAAAACGATCGCAGACTGCCCGGCGACCACAACCGCACATCTCAACACTCATACTGCATCGTAATTAGTACGTAGTCTAATACAGTTAGTTAAAATATAACTACTTTAAATTTAATAGTCTTATGGTTGAGGCATATTACTCAATTATGTATGGGATTCCATGTTTTATTGGATCTACAATTTACATTTGATGGTTTTTAAATATTTCAGTTGTTATGTGTTATGTGTTTTCTAGCTGTAAATTATATAATAAGCCACTACCGCCTACCGAAAATATAATAAAATGAAAATCATTTTAACTTCTATGATAATTGCTTTGCTTGAGCTCAAATAGATTTCAGAATAAGCTAATTTTAGACATGAACTTAAAAGTATAAAAAACTATCCTAGCAAATTTAAACACGTTACAGATAATTTACGTCATCGTATTATGTTCGTTATATTCTGTGTCAAAATTTAAATACATACAGTAAAAGTCTTGAATGTTTTATCTACCGGCTTCATTTAATCTTTTTACGTGTTTTTAAATTCAGTACTTTAGACCAAAGCAATAATATGAAAGGTTATTAAAAAAAAAGAGTTATAATACCTTCGTAACATTTGTAACGTCAAAAATGCTACTGTCATATTAACAAAAATTACAGATCCGAATTTTACCTGCAACTTGATGTACGACGACGATTATCGCAGCTGAATTATTCTAAGATATACTTACGGAAAGAAACTTATGTGGTGTATAAAATTATATTTTAATCCGTTCATTAATCAAGTTGTTAACCGACATTCGGTCTTTAATTCTCAAAAATGTAAACTTATTTCCAAACTTAAATTATGAAGATTCCGAACGGTGTGACTTTTGATGAGTATTAAAAAATAAAATTCATTAATTAGTATTTTCCGTTTGGTAATTAATATTCTCATACTATCGCGTATCAGTAGTTATCTGGGTGTCATAAAGCTTCGGTTGAACGCGTATCGGATACGGACATAATTTATAGCAATAAATAATTGTCGTCTTATATATGTACTTTTCAATCACTTGAATATTAATATTATTTATATTTACAAATCTAAAATATGTTTTTACTTATCTTTGACACAATTTGTGAAAAAAAAACTCCAAAAAACTTTTTATAAAAATTAGAAAGTCAAAAAAAAAATTAACATAATTTATAAAATAACTTGTTAAATAATTATTAATAGACTCAGATTGACAAGTTTATGTTGATAGAATACTTATATTAACAAAGCTTTTGTTTTTAATTTAAATAATAATAAGTAAATAATAAATTTTAATAATCTGTAACCATGGATCGGACTGAGACATCGTATTCAAAAACTGACATAATTTATGATCTCGAAAATTCTGGCAGCTACCCAAACTGCAATTAGTATCACTAGTTTACGAAGGTAGCAAAGGTAAAGACACTCCTTCGTATATGTATAAATATTTATATTGAAATAAAAAAAAAAAACCTATAATGTTTTTGGTATATTTTTTATTTATAGAAGTTACTGTTAAAAATTTAATAACTATGAAAATGTTGTTTCATAATTGTAATATATATATATTGTATAATTCGTATTTCATTGTATTGTATTTGAGCTTTTTATCATTGGAGTTGCCTTTGACAACTCTATGGTTACCATCATGTTCATGTGACCCAGTCCTAAACAAAGATAAAAAAGTTATTCGTTTAACACGTACATGCCGCGTGATATACTACTACTTTAATAGAGAAAGTATTTATTTATTGTAAAAAAAAATCGTTTCTTGGTCTCCTTTGCCAAAGTAATGCGCTCATTTTATGTTGCATATTCGTTTTTGTAGTAAATATAAGTATAAATTATCAAAAGAAAACTGGAATCTAGAAATGAGGAGAAGAGGAAGTTGCCTGTAAATTCAAGCACATTTCTATAAGTATTAATATTTATGTAACATTGAAATTCACAGAGATTCTGTAAACACAGAAATGTCAAACGAATGTCTGAATTAAAAAGGTCAACGGATTGAGTTTACGTTCATTTTAAAAACAAAACGTTTCTGTGGCGCTTTTTATTCATTTATTCTATATTGCAATTTGAATATGACTTTTCATCAAGATGGCGGTTAAATTTAAAATATTGTTATAGTAGAATATTTTCTTAAGTTCTGGATAAACTAACTAGTCTAAACATACAGCAACGGATGGATAACTGCGTAAATTGTCAATTAAAACGTTATAATATATAAAATTTATATATTATAATTAATTAAACTACGCAGTAATGGATTTGCTTTGATAAGTTTTGATTGGGACGGCGTGTGCCCTCGCAGCTGCGATGGTTACGTCACTGTCATTTTCTGCCCTTTCTCTATTCATTCACAGATTTTTTTTGTTTGATATCCAACATGTCAAGGGTTATCGTAACGATATTAAGTGAGCTCTAGTTATGCTTAATGTTCTAGATAAATTAATTTCAATTATATTATACGGAGCATCATTAGAAAACAATGTATGAAACAATATGTAAAATAATCAAACAAAAAAGGAAGAAAATTCAGAGTTATTCGAATTCAATTGTAAAAGGCAATAATTTTTGTCTGTTAAAAGGCATTTCATTTTTCGTATTCTTTTAACAAAGCATAAGAGTTAGAAAATGCAATCGCAGATTAATTAATATGAAATCAGTAAAGAAAAACAACAATAATAGGGAATGACTGTTAATATCCAGTACCTCTAGGATTTTCTGTGTTAGATATAAATACATATGTAGATGATATAAATATTCATATCTTACATTGGGATTTATGACACTATTCAAAAGAAAATTCTAAAACATTACATGACATTCCTTTCTACGATTTTTGAGCAAAAAACTTAAAACGGAATCTTCTCTTCGGTGTGCAATGAAATATTTGTAAACTAACTACAAATTTTTAACTGTACATGACGTTAGTAGAGCAACTTGCAGACATTTTCATCTCGTCTGCACGTGATCACGGTTGCTGCGAAGTAACCGAAACGTGGGGAGTATACAGTTTTCAAAATAATTAAAAATGCGTAGTAAAACCGAAAATATTAGTTTTATTTACGTTACTTTACCTTTTTTTATGCTAAAAGAGCAGACGGCTAACCTGATGGAGATAGTACTGTCGCCCATGGACATCCGCAACATAGATTTGCGGATGTGTTGCCACCCTCGATTAGGGAAGAGGGGGAGGAAAAAATGGGAAAGGGAAGGGGTAGGAAAGGGTGGGAAAGGGAAGGGGTAGGAAAGGGTGGGAAAAGGGAAAGGGCAACCGGCTCTCTTACTCATCGGACGAAACGCAGCCATTAAAAGCTACTTCACGCCGATATTATCGTTCAGACTCCTCGAAAATTATTGTATCAATTTTATTTATTTAAAACTAGAAACTCTCAGTATGTGGTTTGATAAACTTGCGGTTGGATTACAGATATTAATTTTTTTTTATGCTATAGCTTTTCGGAGTTGAATTGTGAAAAATTTTGCCAACGTCCACATGTTTATTTGTTAGACGAAATATAATCTTGAGCACTGTGTGGAAAAAACACGAAGGAGTTTGTCGAATGGAAGAAAGGCATTTATGTAATTATATTAAAAGTTTATAGGAAATTGTCGAATGTGTCTATCTGATTCGAAATATTTTTTTTGTCAAATCCGTAACAGATTATTATTATTTGGTAATAATAAAGGAATTTATTAATTTACTGGTAGTGACAAATGGACAGTACATACTTCTTGTTCTAAAAAAAAAAAGTAAATATTCAATTGGGGAACCAAACCGTTATTTATTAAATGTTAAGATAGAAGTCCATCTAAATTTGAGTTTTTCCACAGTAGAATATTTAAACAGTAGGTACCTTATTTGTGCCTGTTAGGATAAGTTAACAAATTTTGTCTGTATATATTTTTGTAATATGTTCTGTAAGATTAGAAGAATAATAAATTCAAATGTCTATACTACTATCAAACAGATTATCTACATTATTCTTGAGTATGTTCGCCAGTAATTCGCATTATAACACTACATACGAATTTTTTCTAGTTTTCCATCCAATAACCTACATTATTATTACCATCCACGAATAATTATAATAAAAGAAAAAACACTTTAGACTCGTTAAAATATGTATTCATAGTTCAAACTTTAGATGTGAGGAAAGAATAGAATGGAAGGAGGATTTAATCTAGTATATTTTAAATTATTTAATGTCTTTCCATATAAATCAATACCTATCGCTTGCTAAGTAACACTGGAAAAGTTTTCGTATCTCGTATACATATTTAGCGACCCTCAGAAGTCTTTAAACCGACCTCTACAGAAATAACGTGCACTTTGACAATGCTTTTCCGTTTCAAGCATCTGAATGAGTAATATGTAACCCTTATTTTAAAATTATTATTTATTTGGTGCAATATCCTGTAGAGTGTTTGACATAACTACATAAAACATCTGTGAATGTCTGACGACAGGCGCCAGTTGCGGAATATTATATTCTAATATGACTTTAAGCAACGTGTAAGATTTTCAGTGTATGATAAAATAGAATTCTATTTTTGCTTATAAATTTAAATAATACAAAAATTTCAGTTAAACCTATTAAATTTAAAGAGGTTATTAAAAAGAAAATTTAAATTAATTTGCAAGAAAAATACGAACACTTTTATCACGTTTGATAATAATTTTGTTTTATTTAATATTATAAAGTGTTTTTAATTGTCCTATTTTTATTTTTAAATATAATTCTAATTTCAAGACAAAAGTCCGGAAACGAGTAAAGTAATTTAAATGGAATTCTTATTTTATACATGAACCTCTCAACTGCTTTAAGTTTTAAATGATGAAAAATTGCCTCATAAATAATAAATTTTTACTGAATGTGATACGACTTTGGATTGGTTTAACATCTGTTTTGTGATAATTGATAAATTGTTAACAATTGTCAATATATTCTGCTAGAATACCTAAAAAATCTACAGATTATAATATATTGATGTTGAAAGCCGGAATAATTTTTTAAAAAATCTCTGGTTTTATTTCTATGTAATATGCAAGTGTTAGAAATAGCATACATAAGGTAGAAAAGACAATAATTAAAAACTAAGAATATATTAGTAAATTACTTGTATAGTCTACACTTGAGTTACTAAAAGATAAATTATATTACAATATTGAATTTTTTTTTAAGTTTTATTTATTTCAGCATATTTTTTTTTTATATATGAAAATAAAGTTTTTTTGAAGAAACCTTTTAAGTACTTTAAATGGTATATGTACTTTAAAAGTTCTAGGATAATTGTATTAGACAGCAAAACTTGAAATAGTATAAAAAATAAACGATAAAAAATAATATTTCATTTTACGTAAAAATATAGTAATGACTATCTAACGTGTTTTGTAATTTATCCTGGTTTAATGTGGGAAGTTATCTACTTATGTGATAAAGCTAGGGATAATTATCTCAGCTAATTTATATAAAAGAATATCGTAATGAAGAACAAATATAACAGTTATTTATTTACACTATATATATAGTGTAAATATATATATATTGTAGGAACACAGGATTGTAGGAATCTATTTTTTCATCCCTTTAACTTTATTCTTTCATATATAATATATGCACACATTTAGTGTTTGATCTTAATATTACCAATTTTGTTTTTACGTTGGAAAGAATAAAACCTATTATATTAAAATAGAATTAGTTGATAAGGAAAATAATGTTTAATTAATTTTAGCAAATAATAATTTTTTAATGGTCCAAACATTCAACTAAACCGACGATCTCCATTAATTGAATATAGTCAAGAACGCTATATTACTCAAAAGTCGATTTGTACCTTATAAACCACAAGGCATCCATATTGTCAATTTTTAAAATTAGCTTAAAGGTTGGATAGTTCTTTAAAAGGTTATAAGAGGATGTTAACTTGTCAATAATCTTATTCAGCCAGATAATTGAGGGTACATCGTCATAAAGAGATAAATATTGTCGCTTAATCTTGTTACATAGAACATAGAACTCGGGGGTACATCGAAGTTGACGATTCCAGTTTACTTTGTAGTGGAAGTGCTGCGTTTAATTTTATCGTTTAACATTACAAATAGAAAAAGCTTTGACCTAAAAAAAAAATATTTCTTTAATACTACCATGAATGACGCTACCAACAGTTGTTATTAATGTTTACCCATTTTTATACAAACTCCGATGACATTGCAAACTTTTTTTTTGTTATTCGTCGACAAAATTCGTGGAATTGAGAGACGAATAACTTTTCAGATTGGATGTGGGGGTCGACGGTGGACAACAGTTCCTTTTGTTACTTTATTACAGAAGATTCAGAGTAGATTGAATCGAAGTAATAACAATGATGCTTCAGGATATGAGATGTTCTTCAGGGACATGCCCCTTATTATGTAAGGCATCAGGACAAATACAGGACAAATTTTATTATTAAGGAGTATAAGCAAAATGCAAATATAAAACGATTTACCTGAGAATTTTTTAGATCAGTAAAAATTTTTAGAGTTCCAATTTGAAGCTTAAAAGATAAGTCATCATCCTCAATTAAAATGTTTCCTACAAATAGATTGCTTAATATTCAGAAACACAAAAATCCAAAATTATTTTTGAAAATACTGAAATTGAATGAATGAGTAATAGATATAATAAAAAAAATTACGACTTTTTAACTCTAACGCGTAAAAAAGTACTCAAAAATCCAGAATCCACCACTTAGGAAAAAATTGCTTGATCTGTATTAGACATAAAATAATGACAGATGCAACAGCAAACTGACATATAACACACAATTTTCAAATGACGATTGCCATTTTACGTTTGTTGAGCTTTGCCTGAATCTTGATAATTTTTCAAAATAATTATGCAGAATTAATTTCATGTAGTATATTATTACATAAGGTTGTTTGTGTTAAGAACCCGCTTTCAAAAATGTCCCTCGACACGGTTCCAAAAGATTTAAGAGGTTTAAGAGCATGTTTAGTTTGTTCTCTAATTAAGGTAAGTCAGATTATTATATTATCAAAAATTTTTAATCAGGAGAACTAACAATTCAGTTAACTTTACAGACATTCGATCAGTTCGAATATGATGGCTGTGACAATTGCGATGAGTTTCTCCGGATGAAGAACAATAAGGACAATGTATATGACTGCACAAGTAACAATTTTGATGGGTTAGTTTTAAAATAATAATTTATACATTATCACAGTTTAAATTTAAAAATAAAAAACGTACATTTCATCAAAAATTTCTGTACTGACATTTCTCAAGCATTATTCAAACAGATTTTGTACACAATAAGATATAAATTAATATTAATTTACAGAATGATTGCAGTTATGAGCCCTGTTGATAGTTGGGTCTGCAAGTGGCAGAGAATAAGTAAGTATTAAATTTGACTTTGGATGAATGATGCTAAAATATTTATTTTCACCCAGTTATATTGACTTGAGGGGAATATTAAGTCATTCAATGTATGTTGTGGTTTCAATTAATTGATGTATAACTTGTCAGATTTCTATGTGGAGATCAATTTATAATATTATATTCATTATATATTTAAACTTTGGTCCACATTTGTAACACAAGAAGCGAGCATGTTTTGTACATATCTTAGTAGTTAGTGGTTCTATATATGTTGTGTCATCAAAGTCACACCCACCAAAGTTCTTTGATTCTCATGGGTCTAACAGTTATTGTGAAAGGTGCCTTATATTTTTAAATATATGTTATAATAAAAGCATACATATATTACATTTATGTCTTAACTCTTACAACTGACAAGCAACCGTAATAGTAAACCATAAAATGAAAAAGGTTTAAGTTACATTATCAATTTCAAATGTTAAATATAAACTGAAAGTTTAAGAAGTAGGACATGATTGGCTTTAGCTAATTTCTATTTATATAGTTATTTTTGTTTTATAACATTTTTAATAGTTATTAAATTGTCAAAAAGTCATGTTAATAGTTTTCACAGAATAAAAATATGTTAAATAACAAATGTTCTATCCTCTCAGGTAGATTTTGTCAAGGTGTGTATGCTATATCTGTGTCGGGGCGGCTTCCAGCTGGTGTTATAAGAGAAATGAAGAGTCGCGGTATCGCCTACAGACCCAGAGACACGAGCCAGAGATAAAAAAATTGCTATTTTAGGAAATTATTATGCTTAAGATATGGAATTAATAAATATTATATTGACACTAAAATATCTTGCATTATTGTTCCTTAGATCCTTAACCTAGAAATGTTCTTGCAATATATATGCAGTACATCAGTATGGTCCTCATTAATAGAGGAATTAAGATGTCTCGTGGTACTTACGTTTTGTATCTAAAAACATTTCAACAAGAGCAAATACACTTATTTGTGTAAAATTTAGCATTTTACTCTGTTTGCTTTTTCATTTATTGTTACATAAAAATTTAATACTAATTCTTTAGACACATTTTTCACTTACCTAAATCTTACATGTTGGTAAAAACAGATTCCCTACACATTGATTTTATTAATGATGATGACTGATAAAAATTTTAAATGTTTAATTATAATGAAAGGAAAAAAGGAATTGTTATTTATTAATTTCTTTCAGGAAACATATTTAGATATTAAAGTAATAATTTTCATATCAACTGTAGTTATTATTAGGAAGAAAAAATGGAGTGCTATCTTATAATATTTAAAAATAAATCTTGCATGTTCTGTCATGTCATTACTCCCTATTAAAATATATATATTATTAATTGAAATAAAACAATTTGTACTTTTAAATGTTTATTCAACTACTCTTTCTACATAAATATTCACCTAATGTCCTGTAACATTGACCTAAAAATAAAATATTAAATAATGTAGTTAACAGAATAATTGGACTAGTGTAGAATATAAATATTTTTTATGTTCCAAAAATGCATTTATATTGGATAGTTAAATGTAACTTCATTTGTACCTTCAAATAACAATAAGTTATATAATATTTGTTGACCGACATTTACATTTCACAATTGAATAACACCTATTTTACATCTGAATCTGAAATGCTAAATAAATGCCTGAAAGAAACAGGGCTCAAAATGCATAGGAGGTTACATGGTGTATGTCAACTATTATCTGTTGGTGGTGCCTTGAACTCGCTTTCTGTACCCAAAACATCTTTATCGACATCTTTGAAGTCAATATTTTGTTGCTTCATGGCTTTCTGTAAAAATAAAAAAATAAAACGTACTTCAAAATCATACATAATAGGTTATAAGATACAATAAATTATTTTTTGGCAATATTTCTCAAATTTATCATTTTAAGTTTTGACTTACTTTAACGCATTCCTGATAAATTTTGAAAATCCCTGCACACATGGAATCGTCGTGGTCGCCTTTCAGAAATCGTTCTGAAAACCATGAATTAAAGCAATCGTCATATTTCTGCTTTAATTCAGTGCATTCCTCCCCAATGCTATTCATTTTAAATAAAATGTTCTTTATAAAAAATTGTGATTTATGCTTGACATCAATTCTTGTAATTTTGAGTCGAATAGGACTGTCGAACCATTATTGTAACAAAATAGTCAAATCTGACTTCTGAGTTCTGACAATTTTGATAACAACTGACATTTTATTAAAATTTAGGACATATTTCTCGGATTTTTTTTAATATGTTCGTGGCATACTAGGTAAAAATCTTATTTAATAAATTTTAGATTCAATGACAGTGTTTTGAAATTAATATAAACACAAATATGAGAATCCTTTAATCAAAATATTACAGACTTAAACTTTTGTCTCTGTAAAATTTTGGCTTTGACGTTTCAGTCGACGATCAAACATGTGAGTTTGTATACAAAGTAAATTCGTATTTTAAGGTTAGTTTTGTACTTATAAAGTACCTCAATTTTCAGTCCGTGAGACTGAGTTATAAAGTTTCTCAAACTGGAATCTTGTCATCACAATGAGTGATATTTTGAAAGATAATCGATTTGCCAAATATTTGAATGATCCTCGGTACAGACAAATACCTAAACATGAAAGGAAAGTTAAAATCGATAAAAGGTTTCAATCTATGTTCAGTGATGAAAAATTTAAAGTTAAATATTCAGTTGATAAACGGGGCCGACCAGTAAATGAAACTTCTACAGAAAACTTACGCAAGTATTACGAATTAGAAGAATCAGATGATGAAACAAGTGATGAAGATTCAGAGGCAGGGGAAACTAAAATTGAAACACAGAAGGAACAGGGTTCTCAGGAAGACGAAGGAGAACAATCTAATGTAGGCCGTTTCGTACGAAGACTACCCAGTGACGATGAGGATTCTGCAAAAGAAAAAGAACCAAAAGTATCTTTCCAAAACGATAAGCTAGAAAGAGGCGCTTTAGATAAGAAAACAAAGAAAAGATTGTTGGACTTAGATATTGATTATGCTAGGGGTGAAGGTATATATAAATTTATAACAATTATTTCAGCTAAACTTCTAGGATCATTACTTGTATGCAACTCATTATTTATTCCAGGAGTTTTGATGACTGACTCATCAAGTGACGAAGAAAGTAGTGACTCTGAAGATGATAGTGAATTGGAACATGAATGGGGTGAACTTGATGCTGATGCTGAAACAACAGAGGAATCCACCAAAAGGTAACAAAATATACAAAAACATATAAACGGCTTATACATTAAAGATCGCCAAAATTTAAATATTTTTTCAATCAAAAAAAAAATATAAAAGTACAACACCATATAGAATAGAAATGTTTAATATATGGCTTAATCTTTTTATATTTTTATATAGACCATAGACTATAGATATATGCTTTACTTTTTTTTTAAATAACATTTCATATATAGATTGATTTGAACCTGCTAGTATTGTAACATCATGTCCCAGTTACTTTGACAATTATGCCTTGATTTAATTAAACCTTTTAAATTTTGTGTATTTTTTTTTTAATTCTATTAATATAAGCAAATAGCTTAATTTAGTTTTATAGTGAGAAACATATTAATTGGAAGAATAATTTTTTTTTATTTTTTTATTTATGTCTTTATTAGTAATGTGATATTCTTTAGGTTAGCTATTTGTAACATGGATTGGGATAACATTAAGGCAACAGACTTAATGGTTCTGCTCAGTTCATTTTTACCTCCAGGAGGAGTTATACACAAAGTTTCGGTTAGTGTATTTTTATACAGCTAAATTAATATTAAAAGAAGTATTGTACAACTATAATTATTAAATATTCAATGACTTTTAAACTAAATTATTTTCTACTAGTTATCTATTAAATCTTATTCATTCAGTTGTTTGTTATTTTATTTCTTTTAGATATATCCTTCTGAATATGGACTGAAAAGAATGCAAGAAGAGGACATAAGAGGCCCGATTGAATTAACGGAAAACAAGGAACAAGAAATAAACTCAGACGATGGAGGAAATGAGGAAGGTTTGTTTATATACTCATAAAAAAAGATGGTTCTGTTGCTTGATGTACTATAAAAAAAATAAAATCACAAATATATATATGTCCTAATTAATTATTATACCAATTTTTGCTAAAATACGTAAACCTATTAATTAGTTTTTCGTGATTTATTTGTTTAATATAAATATTATTGATGTTAACAGGTTCTACATACCACATGGAGAAGCTACGGAGATATCAATTGAACAGGCTAAAATATTTCTATGCCGTTGTTGAATGTGATTCTGTATCAACTGCTGATAAATTGTACAGTGAATGTGATGGAATGGAGTATGAGAGCAGCGCAACTAAACTCGATATGAGATTTATACCAGATGATGTTACATTTGACCAGGTATGTTTGTATGACCAATGATAACTCCAAAACTCGTAATGTAATTTACACCCATGGAGCAATTGTAATAAAATATTTTAAGCAATAATAGACTTTACTGTATATGCAAATCATGTAAATAATAAATTTTCATATCAATATATGTTTAAATTGCATACAGGAACCTCGTGAGACGTGTAACAACCTCCCAGATTTAACTAAATACAGGCCTCGGCTATTTACAACCACAGCATTACAACAGGCTAAAGTCGATCTCACCTGGGACACTACAAACCCAAACAGAGCCGAAGCTATCAAGAGTGCTCTCAGTGGAAAAATTGATAATTTAGATCTCAAAGAATATCTAGCTTCCAGTAGTGAAGGTATAAATCACTTAATATAAGTATATATATATATAAAATTTCTATAATAACAGTGGCTAAATTACTCTTTCGTTCATAAGCTATCTGCAAGTGATAGTCCCCTCAAAATCGGTCACGCCGTTTCAAAAAATCGTCTAAATGAAACAGGCAAACAGACAAATAAAATCTGGTATATATACTCTATATGCATTATACAAGTAATCTATGTGCATTTTGTTAAAAACACTTATTTAAATACTACAGATAAGAGTGCAATTTTATTTATTCGTATAGATTTAATCTTTTATCGTTTTAGATGAAAAGAGTGAGGAAGAAAAAGAAAATTCAGACATTGAAGACAATGAAGATCCTATTCAGAAGTACAAAATGCTCCTAGAAGATATTGAGAAGAAAGAAGACAAGAAACAGAACAAGGACATGGAAATGGAGATCACATGGGGCTTAGGGGTTAAAGACAAGGCAGAACAGTTGGTCAAAAAAAAGATGACGGAAGGTCTGTATATAGAACAAAATTTATTAAAATTATACGAATACATAGATACATCCTGTATAGTCCATCTTTAAACATCTTAGCATATTTTCTGTATAAATAATTATCATTGTAAATTTAATTTATATCGTTTGATTTTCAGATGATAAGAATTTAACACCATTTGAAAAAATGATGCTCAAGAGAAAGGAAAAGAAAAAAGAACGTAAAATGAAGAATAAACAAAGTGTCGAAGGAAATATATCTCGTGCCGAAAGTGACTCGGATATACCATCTGACGTGGACATGAATGATCCGTACTTCGCAGAGGAATTTAATAAAGCTGAGTTTAGAAAGAAATCCAAAAATAAAAAACAAACAGAGGTGACCGAGGATTCGGACGAAGGGAAAAGAAACGCGGAATTGGAACTTCTGTTAGAGGAAGACGACGGAAAGCAACACTTCAGTCTCAAGAAGATACAAGAAGCTGAGAATATAACGAACAAGTCGAAACGAAAACGGAAACTGAAAGAGAAAATGAAGCAACAGAAAGCAACAGTTCCAGACTTTGAGATCAACGTCGACGATAATAGATTTTCAGCTCTGTATGAATCACATCACTACAACATCGACCCCACGGACCCGAACTTCAAGAAGACTAAGAATATGGAAAAATTGATTAAAGAAAAATTAAAAAGAAGACCAGCGGAGAGTATAGAGACGGAGTCCAACCCGAAGAAGACGAGGGAAGACACCGAGCTTAATATGCTAGTTAAAAATATTAAACGCAAAACTCAAGATGCTTTAAAAAAATAATATATATAAATATATGAGTTTATATTTCCGCCAAATAACGCCCAAGTTTGTTTGACAGCTCTGTTTGTTCTTCGCAAATAATAGTTTCCAGCAAAATTTTTAAAAATACAAGATAGTTGTATAATTTATAATTACACATTTTAAGTACCAAATCGCCGAAATACGTAGATAAAATGAAATCAAAAATCCCTTGTATGCAATGAGCAAAAGTATTATGATTTTTTTTAAGGGAATATACACTATAGGGATAATCCAACATGAAAAAATTGCGCATCAGAAAAAAAAAGCAAGTTTAGAAATGTCAAAATATAATAGACATGATTTTGAACACAATATTTTTTTGTACATATCACAAGTTTCAAGATAAGGCACTCAACGCTTTCTTGATTTCTCTGCCCAAAGCCGCTCCTAAAGGTGGCGGCACCGCGTTGCCAACCTGTTGAAGAAATCATTTATCACTTTAGACTAATGTTGATAATTTAAGTTTTTTACTTGTATAAAAAATATATTTTATATACATATATATATGTTTAGTGAAGGAGGTAATTGTTTCAAAGTACTTAAATACTTTCTATATATTACAAGGAATTAATAAAAAAATCTAGCCGCAGAGCTAGCCATTACTCGAGTTTCCATTGAGATTCCATTTTCAAATTTTATTCATAGCACCAAAGACAGAAATAAATTTTAAAAACTTATGTTCTTTCAATCACTTATAAAATCTATCATTATATTTAAGTGACAAACCTGTCGATGTTTGTCCTGTATGGAGCCGGCGAATAGGTAAGTGTCGGGGAATCCCTGCGAGCGAGCGCACTCGCGAACAGAAACGACGCGGTTTTGCTCGGGGTGGAGCACGCGGCCTTGCTTGCCCATCGGCTCGGGGTCCGTCACAGTTGTACTGAAGTAGCCGTCCCAGGATATACGCCCTGGAATTAATATATTTTGAACTGTAAAATATTTATAATGAAAATTTATTTATTACCGTTATAGCAAATGTTTTGTGTCTATATGTTAATTTATATCATTTTGTAATGCTTTGAAAATGTTACAATGAATTATAATAATTAATAACAATTACATACGTAAAACTCAAAAACAGGTGAGAGGGGAAATACTTTTAAGAGGGAACGTTGATTATTTACTTTATATCACAATAGACAATATTAACGAAAAAAAAAGATTTGTATTTTATTATTTTTATAATAGTCCTACATAACTTTTTTTTACTGCATCATCCTTTTTTCTACATCTCTAAGGTTTACATAAAACTAATAGCTTTTCGGATTTACTACGCGAATTTTTTTTCATTTTAAACCACATAATCCCGAGGTTTCGGTCACTTTTCAGCAACCGCGATCACGGGCAGACGAGATGTCGTAGTAAATCCGAAGAGGTATTAGTTTTATTTAAATATCTCGCGAAAGTCTTAGATCTCATTATCTCTAAGGTATCTGGTATCTTATTATCTGGTAGAGAGATCATTTGTATATGAGTATAGAAAATAACGGATAATTTTAATTAAAGTTTTGTCCAATGTACCATCCCTGCGATAGTTCTACGATAATAAATATAATTTTTGTTTAGTTTATACCATAGAGTCCGGCCCAATTGTTATGTCTGTTGGCTGTATGCGGTAGACACCACGGTATGAGCGTGTTTTCTTGCTTGTCGGCTACGGAACACACTCCACCGGCGGAACAGGCGCAGACTCCGCGGAGTGCACCGCTGGTGGAACGACCGTTTTTGATGTCGTCGTAACGATATTGCAACACCTGGAATTTGTTATGCAGAATTAGTACAAGGTCGTAAAAAAAACTTATAAGTATACATCAAATGGAATAAAATTATGAGTTATATTATTATCAATATATTTATAGCATTCCTTTGCCAACCATTTGAATGTCTTGTAAAATTTATGCTACACCGTAATTATGTCTTTAAACATCCACGGACAATATAAAAACATGGTAATAAGTATGACATATTACAATTGTAAGGCTCAAAAAGACTAGTATCTAGAGCCGTAGACACAATTACAAAAAAATTAAATTGTAGAATACAAACCTTGCATTTGGTACCATCAGATAGTGCAACGGATATATTTGGCAAATCTCTCCAATCAGAGCCCGGCGTAGTTGGTATTCTACTCATACGTGCCTGTATAAGCGGCGCCATGTTTTTACATATGTGATCCCGCAGTTTGGCGCTCTCATCTCTGCTCCTAATAAGTCTCTGGAAGTAAGTTTCTGGCATACAGCCGTAATCGATTTCTATTCTATTCGCACCGTTGCATATCTGCGGTAGATCGCTCATAGCGTCCTGGATGGTGCAAGTCCGTCTCGGCGCGGATTCGTCCCATTGTATGTTAGTGACGAAACGCTTTCCGTCTATGGTGGTTGTTAATGAGCATGCTCGCCTGCTAAAAACGTGCGTGGGTTCCGGATATAAAGGAAGCTTGTAGCCCGGCGCCGCGGCTAGTATAATGAGTCTTCTACGAGTCTGCGGTACCCCATAATTCCCAGCCTGAAGGATACCGAACGTGCATTGGTATCCCATATCCAACAACGCTCTGAGAGTCAATTTCAAAACCATGCCCTTCTTGAAGGCGACGAAATTCCTAACATTCTCTAAGATGAAGTATTTAGGCCTGTAAAAATCGCAGAACGACAGATACGATGCAACTAAAGAGTTTTTGAAGTTGGAATATTCCCTCGAGTTAAATCTGTTCATCCCTGAGAAGCCTTGACACGGCGGTCCACCGCAGAGCAGTTCCACTTCGCCTTGCATCGGAATTCTCAATCCCCCCGCACTGTGAGTCGCCCCATCCATTGCGTCCTTCAGCAAAGCGTTGCAATCTTCGTTGAACACGATGCAGTTTTTATTATTGATGGAATAAGCATGAGCGGCCGCTTCTAGATTTTCGACGGCCCAGCGACACTCGGCGACACCTGATCGATGAAGGCCTTCAGATAAACCGCCGCAACCCGCGAACACGTCCAAAGTCCTTAAAGGCCTGACCTTAACTTCATCGACTTTCACCGTGACTGTAGATTGTGCGCCTTTGCTCGACTTCCCTTTCCCTTTACCTTTATCTTTACCCTTATCACCCCTACCGACATATTTAACGTGCTGCGGAACATCCTCTACTTGACCGGATTTCTTGTTAAATGCCATACGGAAGTATACTCTACTTGGGTCCTTCTCTAACCAGTCGTAGATGTGATCTTGCTGTGGTATGTTGTCTACATAACATATATTACAAGGTCCTACGACGGCTGAAAACGATATCTCCTTGATTTCGTCGCTCCAATACACGACATTGACGTCCTCGTGATGCGGAAACCTGTTGTTGGTGTTCTCTGGCCGATACATCACGTTGACTTTAATGTAGATATCCTGTGGAATAACCAGCGGCCCCTCGCTAGCCGCCGTCACCGCTGCTATATAACCGACGCAGAACGGCTCGCCGGTGTCTATGTTCGAGCCTCGCAAATAATTATCAGTCTTCCTATAATACTCTGGATATATATCCTCGTCGACTTTGTCTAACTTAACCCTATTATTGCCATTACTGCTATTGATCATGGAGTTTTTGAATCTAAATGTTCCAGGTTTTAAGAACACCCCGCAGCCCTTCTTGTAATCGTGGTCCCGCCACCTGATAGTCGTCCATTCAAATCTGTTAGCTTCTTTAACAATTTCAGACTTCTCTGTTAGTTTTCCAGATATTTTTGGTATATCGCGAGCATCCCGTCTCGTCTTCCGTTCACAGGATGGACAGAATCTGTGTTTCCGTAATGCGTTAGGACATTCTGGATCGTTCGGAAGATCTTCGAATCGTGCCGTGAACCTTTCATAGTATTTCTGATAAAAGTAAGTTTTGCCGTCATCTTCAAAGAAGTGGTCGACCACTTCCTTCCCGCCGAGCTTGAACCAATCAGCCGGTGTTTCTTTCTTTTCGACGAACGCTTTTCTCAATATAGACGATAGAGGGGCGCCGTGGCAGCATCTATCGCCCAAGAATACTTCTCGCGGGTCACCGACCTCTCCCAACACGGTGTCAGACGATCTAATGAAAACTTCAGCATGGAAATAACCCGACTTAGGACTAATACTCTCCTTCCACATATACGTGACTCTGGCTACTAACGCGGGGATATTCGATTGTGACGTTTCGACCATAACGAAGTCCCCTAGCGACAGTTCTGATCCGTCAATTTCAACTTTCTCGTAGTAAACTTTAGTAGCGTCGGCCTTAACAGGGTCGCCGATCCATCTAATGATCTTATTACTTCCGCCAGTTAATTTAACGGGTAGAGCGTCATCGATTTTATCGAGATGTCGCTTTTCAGCCATCTGTTGGTATTCTTCTTCGTCTTCTATCTCCGAATCTTCAGCTTGTTGAACCGCCATGTTGGGACACAATCGTCTGACGCACGCCTTTTTGGTGCGGCCGTGACCACCAAATTTTAACATGGCCCTACAAGCATTGCACTCTCCACAGTCAGGTAATTGGCAAGCTTCGCAAACCCCACATCGTTTCCTTCTCAGCACCAGCTCATGATTCGTCTTATCTAATTGGTTTGCAAAGAAATGCTCGAATGTCTTCTGAACGAGCGGAGTCGTTGTTGCTTTGGTCCAAGCTTTTTTGTCAATCTTCTTGTAGTCGATTTTCGCGCGAACTTTCCTCTTGCCGAATTTAATGCCCATTAATTTTATTAACTCTCTCATACAGGGAAGGGTTATCAAGGGTTCATTGTCTTCATCGGCTTCTAAACTAACAACTTGGTCACAAACAAATTGAGCATGTTTGTGGAGCATTTCTTCGGTCATCCTCTTGTCCTCCAAATCTGGTATGGAATGTTCCCTTATAACTTCTAACAAATCCTCATAAGTTGGCTGAAGATAGTGGTATTCTTCTAAATATTCAACGACTACTTTACTGAGCCATATTTTTTCATACAAATTATCCATCAAGGGAGTATATTCAGCGCTCGGTTTGAGTAGATTGTATTCACCAAATTCCGTCGACAGTGTAATACAATTTCTCGAACCACCGTCGAATCCATGAATAAACCTGAACATTTAAACATTATTTATAAATTTATATTTACATGTGACTTTTTTTATTTGTTGATATTTACCATTCTATGATGGGACCGACATCCTTGACTGCTATAGATTCTTCATCAATATCAGGTGAATCAGAACAAATAGATTTAAGATAGCCCGACATGTATATCCTTACATCACTCTCAATAAGACCTCCATCTATGGGACATAAATGGCCATGTTGGTCGAATATTGAGAAACCTGTTATATTAGTCTGTGGTCTTTCCATTATATCTCCCTCATCACCTAAAAGCAGAAAATGTTTGTATGTAATTAAAACCTACTTTTTGAGTATAGTGACAGGCTACCTATATATATATATATATATACATATATATATATATATATACATATATATATATATATATATATACATATATATATATATACATATATATATATATGTTGCTCACAAATTTTACTAATAATTCATTTCACCTGAGGCCAATACCAATTTTTCATTAGTAAGAGCGATGAATTCCTCTACAGAATCCTGCGGATGTCCTTGGTAGTAAATAATATCAGAGTTATTCAAGAATTGCCCACAAATATCACACTTCTCCATATCTGGAATTTTAGCAGTTGGTTTTGGTTCTGGTGGATCTTGTTCTACTATAGCATTTTGGTGGACCTGGTTTTCAAGGCCGTCTCTAGTCATTTCATCCCCATTTTGGTTACAACCATTCATAGTATTAATAATTTCAGGAACAGTTTTAGCTTCAATATTATGGTTTTCATCTTCATCTACAAGACTTCTCTCGTTGTTTAACTTCATAGAAACTAAGTTTGGTGAAGTTTCTTCACTTTCTTGAGAATTGACGTCGTCTGATTTACTATTTATTCCGTTTACTACTTTTGATTTTTCATTAAAGACTTCATGTTCATGGGACTCTGTGTTAATCTTTAGCTTTTTCTGTAAGTGATAGTTTAAAATAGTATAAAATAATTCTCTAGCACAACTGTTTCTTCTTAGTTAAGAGAAACTGTATTGTGATATGAAACATGGAACTAGTTATTGTGTGGGCAATTTTTGTAAATTAATTATTTTTTAAAAAAGATAATATACATTTTTATGTGGAATGTATGTTAAATATTAAAAAGAAAAAGCTTCAATAACTACGAAAGTTTTAAATAATCTATTACTGACCGTATCATCTTTCTCAGCACTTTCAATTGGACTTCTACTTCTCTTTTTTGCAAACATACTTGTAATTTTTAGTTGACCGTCTCTTGTTGAAGCTTTTCTGTCGGACCTAAAAGTATTACAATTAATGTAGTAATTAATCGCTCCAGCACATTCTTCAGCATAATGTATACAATTTTGTGTTATGGTTGTTGTTTATAATTTCTTTAAGTTGTTAATATTGTTTTAGGCAAAATAATGAAGAATCTTAATCACAAAAAGGTGAAGTTCAAAAATACAAACTTTCGAGTTGTTGAATGTGTAGCATTGTCCATTTTTGAAACGTTTTGAAAACCTTTAAATCTGCACTAAAATCACTTTTGATGTAGGTTTTCAAGCATTTCTGTGAAGTGTATGTATGTATGTTTATAGAAATAAAAACAATTGGTTATGTAAGAACTATAAAAATATAAGGAACAACATTTTGGACATTGGTAATAAAAGTTTCTCACTATGTGAAAAAAATTATAGAAAAATTTGTAACTTGTTACTTTATAAAGTTTGCGTCAAGACTCAGATGTCATGTCAATTTCCCGCGCAATAATTTTTACGTTAAATGTTGTCATTTGTAAATAGTTTAAACGAAATGTCTATTTCTTTGTGTTTTGTGGACCATAGAAAAAAATATATAGATGGATTTATAATATCTATGGAAATAATCACATCTGTAGGTAATGTCATTGTCAATTGTCAAAAATCACAATTCAAAAAGTATACTTAATATAATTTGAAATTAAAGGTTTCTTGTGTCTAGAGCGATAATAATAAAGTAAAAGGAATCTTGTAGAAATCAGAGAAAAAGTTTGTAATAATGATCACTCATCAAATTCTTAAAATAAAGATTTTAAAATTTCCTAAAAAAATTCGCTTTTATTCATGCCTTCCTGATATTGATATGGACTATTACTGTGATTTAAAAAATCAAGCGAATATCAAAAGGAATATAGAAAGAAGAAAAGGTATAGGGGACATAGATCGCGTTCATGAGATTTATAATTTATTGAAAGTAACACAACCAACCACTGAAAGTTATTATTCTTTAAAAGAGACTTTATATCAACAACTAGCCAATTTGCCTAACAAAACTCACCCAACTGTAGAAACGTATCAAGAGGATCCTCATGTTATACATGAAATAAATGTAAAACGAGATTTTGGTACACATAAACCATTAGAGTTTAGTGTAATAACGAATTATTTAAATTTAATAAGAACTGATAAATTAGGATACACTTGCGGCAATAAGAGTTACTATTACTTAGGAGAATTAGCTGAATTGGAAGAGGCCTTGACAAAATATACCATTACCAATCTTATAAAGAGGAATTTTCAATTGGTGTCTGTTCCTGATATACTTTCTAGTCATGTGCTGGAAAGTTGTGGTATGTCTATCAATAGTGACAGAACACAGGTGAATCTGCTTTAAAAATTTTATATCTGTATATTGTATTTCTCTATAGGTATGTATTTAAATAGCTAAAATTTACAGATTTACTCATTGGACCCAGTCTATCATGGTCCTGACCTCTATTTATCAGGGACTGCTGAAATGTCTTTGGCTGGTCTTTTGTCCAACTCGTTAACACATAAAAAAGACCTCCCACTGAAGTTGGCAGCTGTTAGTAGATGCTATCGTGCTGAAACATCAAATGTGGTGGAAGAAAGAGGAATATATAGGTTGAGTTATACTATAGTATTATTTCTAATTTCATTATTACATAACATTTTTCTAATTAAACCATTAATTACAGAGTGCATCAATTTACTAAAGTAGAGATGTTTGCAGTTACATTTCCAGAACATTCCGATGAAATGCTAGAATATATCAGACAGACCCAAGAAGAATTATTTGGACCTCTTGGTCTGTATATGAAAGTTTTGGATATGCCGCCTCATGAATTGGGAGCACCAGCATATAGGTGATTATAACCTAATCCATTATTTGTATGAAAATTTGGTTTGAAATCCACAGATAATAATTATTATTATTTAGATTCAATTAAAATTTTTTTATTATTTAGAAAATATGACATTGAGGCTTGGATGCCAGGACGTAATAAATTTGGTGAGATATCAAGCTGTAGCAACTGCACTGATTATCAGTCAAGAAGACTTAATATTAAATATAAGGATGGGAATTCTGAGAAATACACACATACATTGAATGGAACTGCTTGTGCTATACCGAGAATGTTGATCGCATTGCTGGAGACACACCAAGATGCTAAAGGGAAGATACATATACCAACAGTCTTACAACCGTACATGGATGGAAAGAAATATATAAGTAAAAACACAGTTGTGCCGAAGTTAAAATTAATTAAACTTAAGAAGTAACAAGTTGTTTTTTGTAATATCGTTTATGAATTGTTGAAATAAAGTAATGAAACTGTTTGTTTTTTAAAAGTGCTTTATTTCGTCGTACTTATATTTACAAGATTTTATTATCAATGATTGATTCTTCAGATACATTATGAAATGATTATTTTTTCATTATTAATGAAATGTTCCTTCATTTCCTTGCGAACACTTGTTTAAACTCGTTTTGGTGATGTTATTTAATATTAAACAATAGTTATTAACCATGTTCACGTATCGAGGTCATTTCATTTTGGTCAAAATGGAGGCATAATATTGTTTTTTTTTTTTAATTTTTAGTCGTAGGTATATAACATTGACTTAATTAGTATAAAGCGTTTTCAAAAGTAATCTATAACATTAAAAAATATATATAATTTAAAAGGAGCAATATTAGTATTTGGATTTAAAAGATTTTTCAGTGAACATTGACGATCATATCAAGTTATAACATCGCAATTTGCAATGACATGTTAAAAATTAGTTAAAAAGCATTATTTCAAACAGTTTACTGTCTTATTCTATTCAATTCAGATGTACCAATGATCAACTTGTCCAAGTGTTTAAACCAGCCGGCCATACTACATTTTCTATCCAGTTAATGTAGTATGCTACCCGTGTATAGACACCCGGCATTGCTGTTCCGCATCCGCGACCGAATGACGTCACACCCACGAGACGGTACTGGCCGTCGTAGTCATTAGGATATTGCATTGGACCACCAGAGTCACCCTGAGTAGGAAACATAACATTAATCAAGTTTAAAATATCAAGAGCAGTCGCTTGCAACATTGTTACCGAAATCTATAAAAAAAAAATCAAGTTTGGACGTTCTCCAGGGAAACACATTGTATGTCTAAAACTTTAATTACATCTATATTCGAAATCCTTGAATTTGATTTTGATGACAATTTTATAACTTGTTAAGATGCCAACCATTGTGATAATATGAAATTAAAAGGGCTATAGATGAATTAATTGTATAAATATTTTTTTCTGATTTTTTTTTTTTAGAATAACACGCACTCAATTTCCTTATATATTTTCCTTTTTATGTATTTATGTGTATATAATAAGAAAAATATGAAGATAAGACACACGGAGGTCAGTTTATGTTAAATCGATTCCCGCTCATTTGCATCTGATAACCCTAAGGTGATATGAGATATTAGAAACAAAAGAAAGGAATCTACTACTTATAATAAAGATATTACTAACATAACAAGTATCCGATCTCGTGTCTCCTGCGCATATTTGTCCGTCAATTATGCCACGGGGCAATTTCGGCCAGTTAATGAATGATTTATTACATTCGCTCCTTGAAACAACAGTCACATCGGCTTTCATCAAGGTTGTACTCCTTGTCAGCCCTGTTAGTTGTAATTCACATCAATTGCAAAACCTTTCATCCTATTTGATACATATATCAAATTCTTAAGCCTTAATTTTCAATTCTACTTCATAAGTTCTTAAAACTTGATGTATGGATGTTTTACTAGATTCCTTCTTCAACCGCAAGTAGCATTTTTATAATATAAAACTCTTTATTCATAAAACAATCAAATTCTTCCAAATGTCCATTTAGATTTCTAAGATTGAATCAAGTCGTAATAGAGTTAGCAATTTAAAAAAAAACGGACATACCTAAAAGGACGTGGCAATGGACATTGTTATGAATAAAAAATATTTTCTTACTTGAACTACTAGTTGTCCCCCATCCGGTTACAGTAAGACTTTCAAATGGATCTTGAAAACGCGTGTGCAAGCAAATTGGACTTAAGAAAGGGTCAAATTGCACTGGTCTCTCTAGCCTATTTGGTAACCACATTAAAAAAATACTTCATTAAAAAAAAATTGTCCAGCTCACAGATGATTTTTGAGATTATAATCTTGATTTTATAGCAAATATACCTTTATTGTGACAAGTGATAAATGTTTTAATTATAAATACCTCACTAATGACAAGTCATGATATTTAGTGCGTCTCGAGTACCCTGGGTGTATCAATATATCTGCTATCCTGTGATCAGTGTTCGGATTAAATGTCTGCTCATCAAGTTCAACGACACCCATACGGGCTATAGTTGGTTTAATTCTGCAAAACAAATGACAAAAACCTTAATAAAATAATAATTATGCAAATTTCAAATCCACGCATACAGCAGTTATAATGTCATTGAATATTTTATTAGTTAGTGTTAAATAGTTTGAATACAGTGAAACTTGGTTAAGTGGGACCTGGATAAGTGAGAAACCTCCATAATTGGAACTCATGCTGAGGTCCCAACACTTTGGCACTGAATTACCTCTGTTAGTGGGACGAGGTAAACCTCTATATCTGGGATTTGTTCTTTCGATTTATCATCATAGTTTCCTCTATAACTGAGACAGCGAGTAAATTTTATATGCATAAACCTCTGTAACTGAGATAACATTGTTTGTTTACTCATTCTTATTCTACCCACAAATTCCACACGTAATTCCAAGTACGTAAGTACAAATTTTGAGGTTCAATTACCATCAGTTTTAGTTTCGCTTTACTATCATACAGAAGTTTATTTGAAAAATGTCAAAACGAAAGCTACAATCGTTATCATTACGTGAAAAACTGAAGTTAATATCCGTTTATGAAAGTGGGAAGAATTATTATAGCAAACTGCTTTAAAAAATCTGGATTTAAATCTGAAGTAACTGTAGCTGAAAGCTTACAAGAGGAGGACGAAAATTTAGAAACTGATCCTGAAGATTGGAACTTAGCCATCAGCAACAACCAACATTCGAAGATTTTATAAACGTCGATGACGGTTTAATAGTTTCAGGAGAACTTAATGAAAGCATACATAACACGTTATTTTATTTAATGATCGCACCTGTATAACTGAAATAACCTGTATTCTCACCTCTATTAATGGAACCCTCTTTAAATGAGACAGATATTTATTTATACCTGTATATCTGAGACACTGGGTAAGTGGAATACCTCTATAAGTGAAACGACATTGCAGGTCCCTTGATGTCTCACTTAACCAGGTTTCACTGTATATTAAAAACATAATTTTATATATAATTACTGATTGAGCGTGTCGACGCAATGCGCTGCCGTTAAGGCATACAGCTCTGACAACAGCGAAGCACCACAATTGAACTCATACACATCCGGTCCACCGTATCCTAAAGCCACCTAAAAAATATCTTATACAAGTATACTAAGAAATTTTAAGCTACCTTAGCTCAGTTCAGCTCAGTAAAGCTACTTTCAGCCTATCGGAAGCCCACTGCTGAGGCCGTCGTGGTGGCCTGGAGGTTAAAGGACCGCCTCTCACGCGTGAGGGCGCGGGTTCGAGACCTGGCAAGTACCAATGTGATCTTTCGTAGTCATATGTACTTTCTAACAGTATTTAGACGCCACTGACGGACGGTGAAGGAAAAACATCGTGAGGAAACTGGGCTTACAATATCAAATTATAAGTTTGAAATCGCCAACCCGTCTTGAGCAAGCGTGGCGATTAATGCTCAAACCTTCTCCATGCGAGAAGAGGCTTATGCTCAGCAGTGGGCTTTCGATAGGCTGATAATGTGGGAATATCGATAGGCCCTGGGTTGATTCAAAATTGTAGTAAAAACTCAGAGTGCATTTAGTATTACGAATTTCTAACACATAGTTACTTTCGTATATTAATTGGTATGTTAAGCAAACAAACCAATGGTTGGTGGTCTCGATAAACTATTTTATAAACACAAGGTTTATATCAATTTAAACATTTATAAATGAGATTAACAGAAGATCAATATTGAAACATTTCATAAGGGAGAAGGAGCTTCTAAGGCAGAAGGAGTTTCTAAAGTCACTTGCAATTTTTAATGTTCCTCCAATACTTAGTATGTTAAGAGCATATATTTAGTAATATTTTTTTACAAATCCGATATTTTAAAATCATCTCATAGGGATAAGAAACAAAGATTTAACTTTTCCAAACACAAACTTGACGCAATCACACATTAAACAAAATAGTGTTATTTGTATTTAAACAGTTTTTACTTTATTCTTATTAGCTATTTAATGGCTTTGAAGTTTGATCGTTACTGAACGGAATAAAAGGTCATGACTATTGTCTTTGTCTTGTGATCTAAGATTTCAATTATCCCGGTAGATTTTAAATGCATTAATAAATAACGGTTAATCATTATTTATAATGACATTTCAAATAGCAGAACCTTTTTACATATCCCACTAACGAACATTTTGTGAAAGATATTGCAATTTTTTATAAATAACAGTGATATTAAATAAAATATTTTTAAATGATAGCAATATAGAGTAGCATAAAGTATTACCATGTGTGGGAATTCTCCGAGAGAAGCTTCAACACCATTAATTATTTGTAACCCAAGAGGAGGTAGCCGATTTTTTGTTATTTCTTCACAGGCTGTAAATATTTAAAGTAAATGTTAAATCGCATTCGCATATACTAATTTTGAACTGTCACGCAATATATTATACTTAGGGGTATAAAATGCATACAATTTGAATAAAGAATTAATAATAAGATCAACCATAAAGCCATTAACTCTAGACTATTTTAAAAAGTAACTTACCCCTATCAGCTACTACAAATGATCTATTGTTTTCATCACCTGTAAAGTAGTTATGGATAATTTATCATTACAAATTAAACTTGGTCTGGGAATAAATACTGTTACAATTAAGATCAAGATAGCAAAATCGAAAAAAATAGTTAACAGAGTACAACGTGGGTATTATCTTATGGAAAGTATGTTTTTTATGAAAAGTATAAAAAATTCGCACAAGATTATCAAGACTCATAGTTAAGCTTCTTAAAAAAACACGCTAAATAAGCAAGAATTGTCCTTTCACCAAAACCCAGGTCATAAAGTTCGATTCACCGAATATTGGTTAGAAACGAAGGTTCCGGATTTTTTCAGAGCTGAAGAGTGACCATCATCTAATACCTACAAGTATAAATCCACTGGATTGTTTTAATACAGTAAAATTTTCTCTAAACGTTATGATAACTTATATTATAACACCTATCCATACCATTGACAGTGACGATTTTTTTTAGAGAAAGAGTACTTGCTTATATTGGTAAATAGCCTCAATGTTTAAAAGACCACCTCGCATTGCAACGTATGGAGACCATATCAAATATTTTTATGTTATTAATTAACTAAACCAACATACTGTAATAGTATCAAATGTTATGAACAATAAAAAACAATATTTTCTTTGCGACAATATTTGTGGCAAGACTTAGACCAAACATTGACGGACTGCATGTTGCAGCTGAGACCGACTGCAAGATATGATTGCCGCACGATGATCTGCAGTTTCCAAACTAAATTCATAGACCAACATACACGGACCGCTCGAGCAGTTCCTGAGCGGTCGGAGCAATCGCTCTGCGGTCGAGTTGCGCCGTGCGGTCGATTGCTTAGAGCTGCCGGACACACCATACGCGGACCGCTACAAGCGGTTGCTGCCGACCGCTTCCCTTCTGAGTAGAAATTTCTTGCTTTCGGCAAGCAAACGGTTCAGTTCAGTTCAGTTTGAAAACAACTGCTCCGAGCAGTAGCAGTCGACTGCATGAGGTCGCGTTGCGGTTGTTTACGACTTCAACGCGACCGCTCAGGAACTGCTCGAGCAGTCCGTGTATGTTGGTCTAGGAATTTAGTATGGAAACTGCAGATCGAGGGGCGGAGACCGTATCTTGCAGTCGGTCTCAACTGCAACATGCAGTCCGTCAATGGCTGGCCAAAGTATTAAGTATTACTAATATTATAAATGTTAAAGTTGGTGACGATGTATGGATCTTTGCTAAGTCATAAATAAAAACAATTGAACCGATTATGATGAAATTTTCCGTCACGTGGCTTCGACATCAAAACAATATATATGTTATGATTTATACTCCATCCAGTGTTCTTCCCGCTTGAATACGATCTCTAATTATTTTTCATATGAAGTCACGTGATACTGAACATAGATGGCGCTGAGGGTTGGTGGCCATATCTAAATTTTTAACACATAATAGTCATTTCTCTCCGAACACAATTTAGGGGCCCATGCGGAGGAAAGCTTGTGTTAAATATAGCAATAGCAATATAAGAAAAATAATTTTACCAAAATTATCTGCAAATTTCACTACATTTGAATATTTTTCAGGATATTTCCTTATTGATGCTACAACCATAACTTTTTGATCGTCCGGACAACAAACAATCTCATTGAAACCACTATATCCACAGGTGGCAAAGGGATGCCGTCGGTTGCTTTTGATTGAGCTGTTGATTAATTAATTAATATAACAAATTAAATACAATTCTTATCACAATCTAATCCATATAAAAGTCAACACCGACCTTCGAGCGACCTCACAATCAGTTATCAGCTTACATGTTCCATCATTAATTTCTAAATTGGGTTTGCATTTGTCATCAACTGCACAAATATAAGTGTTAAAAATAAATTATACGAAAATAAATATAAATATAGGTATGCATTAAAATTACTATTAACCAATAAATCACCTTCACCAGAAAAAAGAGCTAACATAAATAAGTTAGAATAAACGATTATTTTCAAATACATATTGCGATTGGTATTTATCTGCTTACTATTCCTTAGTTGTTAAATCCCGTGGATTGCTGGAGCCTTAGCTGGAGTGAGCATAAAAATTTTAGTTTTTTAAATTACCATTAATTAGAATAAACAATACATTTATAAGAAATTAGCACTTTAATTTTCACACTATCCGTAAACTCACTAAAAATTTGACGATACCTCAAGAATACTCAGTTATACTTTGAAGACCAACCCTAACAACTCTGAAGCCCCCTTTGTATCTCCCCGTCAAGCAGATCATTCAATTTTTAAACATGGCAACTATATCATATTGTACATTTAACATTCAATAAAATTCAAACTAATAACACTGACAATAAAATTACCATTCAGTATTATGTGAAGGAAAACAAGATGAGTCGTTTATAAAACTTACAAATTAAGATGTTTTTGAAAACTTTTAAAAATAACTTTAATTCTTGTTAGGTGATTTGATTGTTTACACACTTGTTGCTCAAACATACATGTATTTGCAATTTTGACTGAACATCATTCTATATGTACATAAACATATATTTTGAGTCTATTGACAGAAATAAATATTACTGAAATTAAATATAACTTTTCAGTATTTGAAAATTAAACATTAAAGCACTGATAGGAATGTAATGAATAAAATCTCAGTGCGTTTAAACGCTATACAGAATGGAAACATTACAAATCATAATGCATTTGCAATACCAAGTACGTTTATTGAATTGCCATAAAAAAAAAAAATCAAGATGCTGGGGAAAAATAATTTGTTAAAACACAGCAGTACCAAAGCAAAATTTTATTAGAGAAGTAATTAATTGTTTTAATAATATGATTTATGGGCTGTTGATGTAAAATATATACGTTATTTCAGATACCAATTATCCTTTTTTATTAAGAGCTTTGTTTTGTTTTGAAACTTTCTTCATTTTTGCCTTAAATTGATTAATATCTACCGTTGATTGTTCAGATACTTTATTATGTGATGAAGCAGGTTCAGTCGGAGGAATGAAATCTTTCTTTCTTTCTTCTTGTCTTGCTTTCTTTGCCAACATCTGTTTCTCTTCCTTCTCATGGTGACGTTTAGCTTTCTTTTGCTCATCTTTGAGAAAGTATTCACCTGAAGCCAGCTCTTTGTCAATTTTACTTTCAGGTTGGGGCGGCGGGAAGGGAGTGTATGGTTTCTTTTTGATTTTATTTTTAGGTTGTTTCCTAGGTACATTTTTACTTTTGAATTTGGGTAGGAATCTATCCCAGCTTTCATTTTTTAATTTAGGGTCCTTCATGAGCTCCCGTTTAATCATAAGATTTTTAATATTGTACATTGGATGAATATTTTTCATAGTATCTTCAACTATTCTCCTAACTTGTAGTAAACCTTTATATGGTCCAACTGTAGAAACTGTATTTCCTTGTACTAATACATAGCAATCTGTTAGCAACTCTATTGATTTTAAAGTGACACCATTAGGGCCTATCAATCTTTGACGCCTTTTCAAGAATGTTTCTTTTTTGCTAACGAAAGAATTAATTTTGATAATGTCACATCCAATTTCATCATCCAATACTCTAACAGCTTGTTCAAACGGTACACTTCTGGAAAGTAATTTCATAAAATCCCTCGCTTTAATAATAATGTAAGGATCCCAAGTTTTCCTTGTTGTTTTTACTGTTAAGCTTCCCTCAATAAGATCCAACTCTGCAACAATGTGATGTGCTTTCAATACTTTTTGAACCAGTGGCCAGCATTCTTTTAGATATTGTTCACGATATTTGGGAAACAGTGTAGCAAATTTGCTTTCTTCTAAGAGACCATGTGGATTATCCTCTTGTGTGAATTTAGGAATTTTCATAGCCCAAGCATTTTCTACCGGCCCAGTATTGGGAGACTCTTCTTCAATTTCCTGATCATCCATATTAGCTTATTATTTCTTGAAGATAAATACTGTTATTAATTATAATATAATTATCGCTTAATATTTACAATCCCAGCATGCACGCAATATCTTCTGTCATTGTCAATTTTTTTTCATGTCACTGTCAAACCAGTTAGTCGCGAGTAGTGATAAGTAATTGTGTCTAAAAGTCATTAATATTTTGTACATTTTATGTACAAAAAAAATCCAATAGTAGATATTCTATTATTCCATATATTTCTTTATTTCTCGTATTATAACTAATACTAATATGTTTAGGATTTATTAACAAACATTTACTTGGAATTATTTACCGTTTCACAAAATCCTTTCGGATAAGATAAAGCTAAATATTTTTTTTTACGGTAAAGTACACCATTGAAGATATATCATTATTCAAAATATGTTAGTTAATAAGTAAGGTATTTTCAATAGGCAATTATTAAACTCGAGAAAAAAAATTAGGTAATTAAAAAATAAAAAACCTTTTCGTTGTTTTGTTTATTGAATCCTATTTAAATTATAAAGCATATTATAAAAAAATTATATCCAAGAATATGTGAGCATTTTTGTAACATTTTAATTTTCTCAATAAGTACTAGTACAACTTATAACACTATTAATTATTTATAAAGTTTAGGCTCAAAAGGACTCGTATCCAGAGCCGTAAAAACATTTACAAAAAAAAATAAATTATAAAGTTTATTCACAATCATTTTTATATTACTGATCATGTACTAAGTTCAAAGTTTTGTTATAATTGACTAGTGACATACAAAATATATTTTTTATACCATCTTCATATAAAAACATAGTAATCTTCAACACTATTGCATAATAAAATAATATATATAATTGCTAAAGCATACATTTCCTATATCTAATGAGATATTAATATTTAACAGCACCACAATCGTGAAAATCACTTCTTAAAATAAATTTAAGATAATTATTTAATTATTGTTCATCTTACATAGTACATCAATTGTAAAAATATACTTCTGTCATGGCAAGTTGTTCAAAATGGGTAACTTACAATTATGTTGATTTAATATAATAAAATTGTACAAAAAGTATAAAAAGAAACAAACATTTTTAATATATAAAATGACAAAGAAGATTAAAAAATAGTTTTATATCATGTATTAGCAAAAACCACTTATTTTGAAAATTAACTGGCAACAGTAAACATTAAATCCTATTAAAAATATAAAATCAATTAAAATTACAAAATCTCAAAAAAAAAAATTAGATTGTTTCATTTATAGAAGTATACTCTGTATCAAATGTGTAAAAGAATAAAACAAAGTTTTGAAGCAACTGATCCTGTATGATACAGGCCATATCAAAATCAGTTACAATGAAAAAAAAAATTAAATCATGTTTTGTTTATTTATTAGCATAGTTTGATCTAATTATTTGAATGAGCTGGTCGCTATATTACGCATAATCCATTTGTTCCAATGCTTAACCTTTAATTAGACCATGTGTCTAAACCACGCGGCCATACTACACTTTCTATCCAGTCAAGGTAGTGTGCAACACGTGTGTAGACCCCTGGCACTGGTGACCCACAACCACGGCCGAATGACGTCACACCCACTAGACGGTACTGGCCGTCATGGTCATCCAAACCTTGTAATGGACCGCCAGAATCACCCTGTATAGGGAAAAACCATTATGATTAATATTAACGACCTTCAAAGTAGAAAGTTCTAAATTTGAGTATCACGAAAACAAGTTCTTACATATGTATATCTCAATATTGGATTGAAATTAAACCGTTGAGGTATTCATTCAACTAAATAATGGAGAAATATTGGATTTATATTTAAATATTAGAGCAATTGAGAAATATATGTATAATTTTATTAAAATGATTTGAAAAAAATATGTGCATACATTTTATTTTCAGTGCCTGTTTCATATTTTCTGTAGCAAATAATTGATTTATTATTTATTTTATAGCCGAAATGTAATTGATTGGAGCTGCCAAGCAGAGAATGTAGCATTATTTGCTTTATGACTATTTTTGGGAATTTGATTATAATTACGGTACTGACCTGACATGTATCCCTCAGTCCCTGTGGATCTCCAGCACATATTTGTTCATTCAAGATGCCACTAGGCAACTTCCGCCAGTTGGAATAAGATTGACCACATTTACTTCTTGCCACAACAGTGACATTAGCTTTCAGCAAAACCTCACTCTTGTCCTCCTCTATCATTGAAAATAAATTCGATATAAAAAAAATAGATATTAAACTATTACAAAATTTGACTTACATAGTAGGTTCTGTCAGATATTTTTATTGACGAATGTTACAAATTAAAGTATGTATTGAAAAAAATACTTGAAAAAACTTACAACATATAAATACTTTTTGCAATAATTTTTAATATTCTTACTTGTGATACTGGTTTTTCCCCAGCCAGTAACAGTTAGTGATGTTGTTGGATCTTGCAAATTTGTATACAAACATATTGGGCCGATATTCACACCAAACTCAGCCGGTCTTTCCATCCTAACAGGTAAAATCACAGTTACCAAATTTTTTTTATACTAAGAAAAAATATACCTTACTTTTTATACATATGTGTCATAATTCAAAGTGTATTTTGGTGACTAATATTTATCATTTCCTTAATTTTGAGAATAGTTTTAACATTATAATATGTGCTTGTAGTGGCACAATTTGCAGTGTTTTAAGCATAGTGAAATACCTTACTAATGATAAATCATGATATTTAGTGCGTCTCAAGTAATCAGGATGTATCAATATATCTGCTACCCTGTAGTCTGTGTTCGGATTAAATGTCGTCGCACCGAGTTCAACGACACCCATACGGGCTATAGTTGGTTTAATTCTGCAAAACAAATGACAAACCTTAATAAAATAAGAATTATGCAAATTACAAATCCACGCATACAGCAGTTATAATGTCATTGAATATTTTATTAGTTAGCGTTAAAATAGTTTGAATATATTAAAAACATAATTTTATATATAATTACTGAGTGAGCGTGTCGACGCAATGCGCTGCTGTTAATGCATACAGCTCTGACAACAGCGAAGCACCACAATTGAACTCATACACATCCGGTCCACCGTACCCTAAAGCCACCTAAAAAGATATAAGAAAAATTTTACTGAACATTATCAAATACGAATAAGTATAAAATTATTATCAAAGATGATGTGTGAAATAAAATACATATTATTTGATATTGCCATTTCCTTACGGATCTAAAAAAATCTGAACTGAACTAGGCAAGAATAAAATCTTTTTATCTTAATATTATATTCATTTTTAAACATTATAATACATTATAGCCTCAACATAACAGCTGTTATATTAAGACTATATTTTAATATAACAACTGTTGTTTTGATGCATTTATTTGTAAATAAATAAATTGCTCATATATTGTTATAATCAGTGTGCACTGAAAACACTGCCAATTATAATTCATATACATATAAAACGATATTCATAACAAGGAAAATCCTCTGATGTAATTAATAATGACATGTCAGTTATAGATGGTCATATAAATAGATAAATATTAATGTATACTCATTACATATCATGGATATTTGGTGTAAGACGAACACTTACATATATAAAATGAGGAAAATATAGGAAAAATATTTTTCCTTTCAAGAAACCCAAATATAGCTAGATGTTGTGAATTTCATTTGATAGGGAAATTTCCAAGATACGCTTACCATATGTGGGAATTCCCCAGGAGAAGCCTCAATGCCACCGATTATATGCAAGCCGAGAGGAGGAAGACGATTCTTGATGATTTGTTTGCAGGCTGCAAAGATTACTATTCATGTTATATAAATTACTAATATTGGATATAATTTAAAATGATTTACGGTCATAATGAACTGTTCTCGGAAAATAACTATTAACATTATACATGGAAATTTAGAATGTATATAAAATAGATTTGATATTAAAATTGTATTATGTACTGCATACAAATGAATTTAAATCCATCCATCCATAAATGTGATAAAGAAAGTAGTCTAAGAAAATCATATATGTATTTTTATGACTTACTATCTGTAATGATTTAATACAGGCAAGATTAATTGCCTTTTTGCCGTTTTGTCAACAATTCTTCTTTATATAATGTTTTAGTAAACGGATGTTTGTTATCTAGGAGATGTCTGTATATTTTTTTAGAAGATTTTAATAAAAACACCAAGGATTTTCACAAACAGATCATAGTTCAAGGAACTGGACAAACATTTATATAGACTGTCAATTTTTACTGTTTATATAATATTATTTTAATGCATAATTTTAGAATGACAAAATAATATGGGAAAAAAACATATATATGCAATAACTCACCCTCATCAGCTACTCTCACTGTTCTGGTGTCTACTTCACCTGTAAAAGAGTTATTCATGTTAATATGTCACATATAAGAGAAGAGGAATTTGATATTAATGATTTTACCAAATTTATCCTCTGGTTTTACTGAGGTAGTTCTTTTAAAAGGGTTTACTGTGACCGCAGGTTGTAAATCCACTTCATTCGGACAACAGACTATCTCAAATGTCTTGCTAAAACCGCATCTGGCATAAGGATGACCTTGGTTCTTTTTAATTGACCTGCAATTTAGATGTTGGTATCAGGAAATATTACTTTCGTAATACTATATATCTAACTAGGGTTAGTTATTTCAGAGTTTTCCAATCTCTATCTGAATTCCAGTACTGACCTCAGAGCGACCTCACAATCAGTTATCAGTTTACAAGTTCCTTCTTTAATTGCTGCATTGGGTGTACATTTGTCATCAACTGCACGAAAATAAGTGAATACGATAATTATTTATATGTATATACAAATTTATAGACGAAATACAATAAAACAATTACCTTCGCCAGCAAACACTGTTAATATTAATAAATTACAGTAAACAATTAGTTTGATATACATTTTGTGACTTAAAGTTAGTTATCCACTGACTATTTTTCCTTAGTTGGAAGCAAATATATTTGTAGAAACGCACAAGGTAAAACCGGTTTATTATTATTAAATAAAAAAAAAACTTGTCACTTCATAGCAAAAGTATCTAAATTGAATTTGAATATTTACACTTTTTATTGCACCTGTTTTATAGCAGTATTATAATGTAATTTATAACCATTTATAATTAATATTTATAGAATCACATAATACACCGCAAGTTGCGCTAGCGAGAATAAGCAGGTAAGTCCTCTTTTAGCAGAAATAAACTTTTGTCATTACGAATTACGTTTACAATTTGACAAGTGACGGCAGACTTTAAGGTTGCCAGTATAAATTATTAAATTTAAATATTTGTTTTACAATGTGGAAATATAAACTTTTCACCATTTAGACTCGAAGTATTAATACCTAGGTCTTAGATTGTCCTTCCTAAATATACATAAATATATACATTAAGAATATATCTAGCTTTACGAAGGCATAACTGACAGTGACAATTATATATTAACAATAATATATATATTAACGGCCAGAAATATCAGTTCTTTTGTATATATAAATTTTTTCATAGATTAAATTTAAGATACTAGGATATATATTATTAGCATTATAATTAAGTCACAATATAGTAGTACCCGGATATACAAGTGTAATATATTAATTAAACTTATTGCAAGCTGCATAAATCCAAGGATGTGCTAAATTAAAAAAAAAATACATGTTATAATTTTATATTGAAGTTAGAGAAAACTTAGTGAAAAAGGATAAGTTAATAAATTTTTTCAGGGGTTATATAAATTTTAATATTTCGGGTCCTGGTTGAAATATGCATACCAAAACTATCAATAATCAATAGGTCCATCAAAAAATAGTAGATAAGCAACTTTACAACATTAATAAAAAATTTTACTGTCAAAATCTTGACATTTTAACAAACAATAAGATGTATCAAAAACAACAAAAGATAAAAA
Organism: Danaus plexippus; assembly: GCF_018135715.1. Classification (NCBI taxonomy): domain Eukaryota; kingdom Metazoa; phylum Arthropoda; class Insecta; order Lepidoptera; family Nymphalidae; genus Danaus; species Danaus plexippus. The sequence continues at coordinate 5,066,114 of NW_026869849.1, read as the reverse complement.
TTACACTAATTATAATAGAAAAATAGAATATACACAATCTTATATCAAATTTTAATGATGTTAAAAGGTCGCCTCCAAAAATATCGGTTTTACTACTATATTTTCTGATGTTTTTTAGATATTCAAAATCAAAATGTTACATCATGAAGTCGAACGAAAGGTGATAAGTTTTATGATATATCTTGGATTAATTAAATAAAATGATATCGTGTGTAAATTATAACTCAATTTAAAGTAATTTATTTTATCACAGATCTGTCTCTTTTGACTTGGCGCCTTTTTCTGAGTTGGGTTTTATTAATCTGTGACAAGATATCATTTGGAAAATGTAATCACTGGTTCTCCGCGCTGCACTCCTATTGTAGTCGCGAGGTGGTTTGTGTCGTGTTGTGAACTTGAAAGCAGTATTAATTATTTCGTGAATAGTTACAATTTGTGTAAAACGTTATTATTAAAGAAACATTTTTGGTCTATTTAGAAGTTGTGAAGTGAAATGGATCATTTTAAATCATTGAATGACCAACGAAGTAGCGATGTTTATTCTCACAAATTTGAAGTGTTGATAAATGACATCTAAACAAGGCCACATGTGAAACATTGATAACGATGGCATCTTCTGGAGCAGCTAGTACTCGTCTCGGAGTGCATTCCGGGATGACAAACCAGGTTGGTCTTTCTAATCCAGATTTTGGAATGGCCGTAGCCGTACCACAAACATTTCAATTACAAACTGTAAGTTGCGGCGACTCTTCGTCGGATGCTAATTCGCCTGACATACCAATAGTCAAAGCAAGTGATAGACAGTCTCGTATAATAGCTGAGAAACACCGCAGGAGTCAGTTTAACTCTCAGATAGCTCAAATGATGTCTCTGTTGTCTGACATTGTTCATTCCCAACGAAAAGTTGATAAGACCAGTGTTTTGCGTCTTGCAGCGACGAAACTGAGGAATGAACATGTTTTCGGTGATTCGATCAAATGCTGTCACCTCGAGACATGGTCCTCTGCCATATTAAAATTTTTTGATCTCATTGGGGGCTTCATGATTGCTATAACTTGCAAAGGTCGTATTTGCAATGTTTCACCAAATGTCCAAGATAAGTTAGGATATTGTCACATAGATCTCCTTAGTCAAGATATTTATAACTATGTTCACAATGATGACAAAGAAATTTTAAAATTACATATATTTCCTCCTGAGTTACACACAGGCTGTGATCCAAAACTTTTAGAACAACATCATACCTTTCACATTCGCATCATGAGAGCAGGGGCCCGGTCAGATCCTCCGAGATATGAGCGTTGTAGAATTGATGGAGTGTTACGTCGATCTGATCATGCTACATCTGAATGTGTTCAAGATGAACAAACTATAAGAAGACAAAGAGTAAGAAATCATCGAACATTTTCATCAAGCGGGAATGATTATGTTTTCATTGCTATGGTTCATGTTTTATCAAACAACTTACCAGCAAGGATGCTGCCTCCCACGGCATATTCTGAGTATTGGACGAGGCATTTGATAGATGGAAGAATTGTGCAATGTGACCAGGGTATCTCACTGGCTGCAGGTTACATGACTGAAGAGGTAACTGGAGCATCTGCATTTGTTTTCATGCACAAAGAGGATGTCCGTTGGGTTGTCTGTATATTACGCCAAATGTATGACCAAAGTAGGGAGTTTGGAGAGTCTTATTACAGACTTATGTCCAGATCGGGGCATTTTTTATATATGAGATCAAGAGGTTACCTTGAAATAGATAAAAAAACAAAAAAAGTACAAAGTTTTGTATGTGTTAATAGTGTTATAGGGGAAGATTATGGTAGAAAGATGATGGAAGAAATGAAGAGGAAATTCTCTGTCATGGTGAACACTGAGAGAACAGAAAATGAAGTAGTGGCAGCTATAGATGAAGCTCCTGTTGAACATCCTAAGCGTTTGGAGAGAATTGTAATGCATTTAGTTGAACCACCAACAAGCGAAAGTGTAGAGGAATTCAAATTAGTACCACCATCGAGAGAAAACATAATCTCGGCGATTAAAAATAGTGAGAAAGTTGTACAAGAAACTGGTGTAAGGTTTGACAATCGCAAAAGGAAGAACTCAGACAGTGATGACAACAGTGAACAATTGAAACGACACAGTGGAATATCAGAATGTTAGGTGTAACGTTCCTTTGATTTGATATGTGTAATGTTAACTTATTTTGATTCATGAAAACAGCCTCCACAGGATACTTTTATTATAATTTAAGGTTTGCATTGTAGCACATATGAATGGAAGGACAAGAATTTAAAGACTTGTTAAGTCAATTTGTTGTCACACATTGGCTGTAAACAGTTTTATAGGAAACACAACTTTTTTTTTAAATTGGAATGTGTAAATCCTTGTATATTCTGTGTCTTCAATCATTTCTATATGTGCCAAATGTTGTTGTCAATAATGTAATGATGAGTACAATTCCCATTATAGATTTATAAATATTCATTGTCATTTATTATGTTGTGTGCAATGTTATCTTTGTGAAATATTGACATATCACATCTTAATTTGATCACCATCAAGAATGATGACCATTTAGAAATTTCAAACAAAATTGAAACATAATAGATGTTTTTAATCTGTCTAAGTTAGGTTCTGGTACAATGATTTTATATATATACAACCTTACTTGAGGTTAAGGGCTGAATTGTGTAGAATATGATACTTTAGCTGTAAATAATATGTGTGCCTAATTCACTAGTCAAACAGTTCTTCAATGCTCTTAATGCATTGTATTCTTGTATTTTGGATTTGTCTTCACAACTTCTGCATTGACTTTATTATCATAATTCATCGAAAAATTGTAATGACTGAATTATTTTATATTTTTGTAGTTTGTAGATATTAAGTGTAAAATTATATGATATTATTATTTTTTTTTTTTGTTACTATAAGATTATGTAAAACCTCTTTATTTTATGCTGCTGGCGACTTTGATTAAACATAACTCACTCCTCACCGCTGTTTATTAAAAAAAAATAATTATAACCTATCTACTCAGCAGAATTATGAAATGTTGATTTTGAAAAGTCCAAAATGTTAAATAAATTTTACAATTATAAATAAATAAAAAATTGTCCATGTTGTCTTTGTGAATTAGTTTTTATTGTAATAAAATTTTGTATGGGTTAATGAGTTTAACTGAAGAATGACTGACAATATAAGGGAAATCGATTGGGGATATGATTAAATTGGCGAATTTAAAACAGCAGGGTTGAAATAGGAATAGGCTGGCCGATACAATTGACAATACTTGTCTCATTGAAGCAAGTTTGTATGATAGCAGGGTAAAATAAGGTAAGTTATACAATGGTTAGGTAAAAGTAATAATAAGAACACACGGAAATGTTTACAAATCGTTATGATCTGGGCGACATCAATATCAATATTAACATAATATTTAAGTTACTTTAATATTATATTTTTTTGTCTATTATGTTCAATAGAACCTGTATATATAGATATACTTAGATATAATTTGACCTAAATAAGTTTTCTATGTAACCTACATAAGATTTAAAATACACTGATGTAGCTTTTATACATAATATATGTGATTTAGAAACTTTTAATGATCTGAATGTATCTATAATTTAATGTATCTACATAAAATACATAAATAGTTCTTGCCTTTTCTATAAATGGGATGCAGCTAGGATTACATTAGCTTAACATATGTGGTACAAAGTGTTTTTTTTTTTTTAAATATAAATGTATAAGCTTGTGACATAATGGATAATGTCTCATTCTTGTATAGCGGCTTTCATTATGAAACAAATAGTAACAGTTCTCTGTCACAATGACTCCATTCACTAAAAGTATACATGTGCCATATGGGGTCATTCCTTTATTCCAATAAGATGTTGGCATTTACAATACGTGAGCATCATTAGTAACATACATATGTGTGAAATCATTAAAGTTATTATTGTAAAGAATTCATTGAATACATTTTAATGTTTCACATGTAAAATATGATTTTGTCGCTTATATATATATTATGTAATTTTTCTACATCACTTATAGGAAAAACAAATATGGACATGTTGTATGTATATCGCTTTTCATCATATATTGATGTGTGTACTCCTATTACCTAAGATTGTGTGTATTGGATCATATATGTTCATTGATTATGTGTTTTCAGAATATTTTCATTGTATTGTACATTAGAGTACATAACTTTTGTATGCTAATGTAATATAAACACAGAGCTCAATGTCGCTTGGATAATGTTTATAATTTAAATTAATTAGCTGTTCGATTTGTTGATTAAATGTTAATACGCCAAATACGCACATGATCTCGTTATGCAGAATCCCCATAATTTTGTCACTTAAATGAATAAATAAGGTTTTTTTTTTTATTGTAAACGCTGAGGACATATCAGTAAAATAAAATTTTTTCGAGTAAATGTGCCGACCATACAATATTCGTGCCTAATGGGTGAGAGGGATTTTTTAAAGAGGTTGATGTAAATATATAATTAAAATGTTAATCGGTGTTTGCATGCATCTCGTTGTATTTGAATGTTCGCAGTAAAAAATATGTCGTTTTTACACAAGTTATTGTGTGGATGTAAGATAATGGTTGTGAAATTATAAATGTTCACGGTTACCCTTACCGCTAGTTCGTATCGTCAAAAAATGACTTTAATCTTGCGACTATTTATAAATGAATAACTCCGAAATCTATTAATTTTGACGATGCAAAATTCTTACTACTGATTGAATTTACAATGGACACTTTTGCTTTGCAATTTTCATGAAGAATATAAGACTTGTCGCAATCCGATGCTTTTTTTGAGATAAGAACTAATGATAGGAGTGCGCTAATTTAATTTCATATCAATGCTTCGCCCTGTACAGCTGTATTTAAACAGCCGACATGAAAATTATTATTTTTAATTTTGTGAATACGAATAGGTTATTTGATGTTAAATCTAAACTGAAGTTGTTTGCGACCAAAAATTGTACTTTACAATGATATTGTTTTATGAATGTATTAAAATAATGAAAACTATTTATTATTGTTTTTTTTTTTTAATTTATCGATACTTTTGATTTTGATATTGGGCTTGCATATAGTATGTCAATCTAGAACCACAGTAACGACTTTACGATTTTTCTACCTCTTACGATTATTGCAGCAAGTAGTCAAGCATTATTAGTAAAACTTAATATATTTACCACTTTTCGTAATCTTAAGTTTTACCTGTTGGCATTATAAATTGAATTATCCGCTTAAAGACTTAGAAATGTCATCTTGGCCATATTTAATCAGGTTGTGTAGTCATTATGTCACGCTACTATTGTTGTTTATAATTATCTTTTTTTTAATTAATTTTGTGTTCACTTAATACAGTTTCCTCATCGTTAATCATTCTTTTCTTGAGTTCAAAATACACATATTCACTGTTCTGCTATCGGCGTGAATGTTCCAGATTAAGTTAACTATTTCTTGCCTTTTGAGGTAATTTTAATATATTTCCAAATTGATTTTAAATAAAAAAATCTGTATATAATGTAGTTTCCAAGGCATTTAGAATTCCAATTATAGTTTTAAAAATATTTTTAATGTAGGTATTACATATTGATACGTACGATACAAAATTTTAACATCCATACGGTGTATTTCGTATAATTTAATATTTTTATAAACAATAGCAAATCATAAAGTTGGAAAATTTACTACAGCTGATTGATGACAAAGCTTAATGTTCTCCAGAAAAAGCCGTCGCTTCTGTTATGAGAGGCACTGTATAGTAAATGAGTATGTAATTAAATAACGGGTGACGAATAAATGTAAAATACAAAAGCAGAATACGGGTAGTAATTTAATAGTTACAATAGAATAAAGCGGTTCCCTTGTGAACCTCTTAAACATGCTTTTAGCTTTTATACATACTACTCACATTATTTATATTTTATAAGACCACCTTCGTTATATACTTCCAACTATTTAGAATATATATCCGAGATGTTTGATGGTATGTATTCTGAGGGTTTTGGATATTATATTCTAAAGTTTTTGCTAATAAAATATTATGATACATTTTTCTAAATACTTTAATAAACGTTGTTGGAAATTTACCTCTTAGGCTTTTATAATACTATTTAATGTTGTATACATATATATTGTCGACGTAGTGTCATTACTTTAAATATTTTAAAATATGTTTTTTCAGTGAATTGATGCTATTTAAGATTTTATACAAAAATTTAGAAGAAATATAGTTAAATTCATATACTATCAGTTAAGTAATAACTAATAACCAGCAAAAACACAATCTTGAAGCGTATTGCAAAACAGGAAATGAGAAAGTAAAAAAAAAATATACTATTATTAGGTCATTATAATCAGGGAAAATAATATTGTAAGTATTGAATAAAGGATACATTTATTGTAAGAAATGTCTAGAAGCCATCGTGATCTTGCATTTATTCAGGAAATAGTAAATTATTTGTCTAGTAGTAAATTATTCTGCCAACTAAATTTCTGGTTTATTACTGTGTCAAATAGTTGAATGCGTCATTGGTCTTATAATTATTTAAACATAACTTTTATGTTATAGCATATACCTATTGGTATGTGAATAATCTTGTTAGTACCTAGTACTTTAATTCTACAAATCTATTTAACGTACGCCATTATTCAGGTATATTATGTGTAAACATCAATTAATTATACATAAGAAAAAAACTCTTCAGTAACATTCATAATTAAATTGTTTATTGTTTTTATTATTTCAAGTACGTCGAGTTCAGGTTTTTAAACGTAACTTCATTTGCAATAATATTAGGTTTTGTTATCGTCAACGCTACAATAATATAATAAAACAAACATCAAAATAAATCAATAGACGGAGGTCAATTCACTAGTCAATAGTAATGTGAAATATATTTTCGTATTATGTATGTACTTAGCCTACCTCAATTGGCTGAATAGAGTAGACTACCGCTATTGTGAGCGTTACATCATGCCGAATAGTGAGACTCAGGGCCGGGCCGCGTTGTCCCTGACCACGGTCAATGGCTGCGTTTGAAGGTGCCCTCCAAAAAAGAGCGGCAACACATTCCACTCTCTCAGCTTTATAAGTCCATTCAAGTTCAATGTTTGGTGTGGGAAAATTCAACCAAAGGAACTGTGGTATTTAAAAACCTCTTGCGAGGGTTAGTTTTGTTTATTATAATGGTTTTGTTGTTATTTTCTATTATGTTTTTTATGTTGAAATTGCTTAAGTCAATTTTTATACATAGGAAACAGTTAACACGTCATTTGTTGAATATGAATTCATAAATATTATAAAAATACACAACAAATATAGTTTTTATGCGATAAAAACTCTGAATGAAATATGACTAAATAATAGCTAAATAATTATTATATAATAAATTTAATAATAAATTTCGAGTAGTTGTGCGACCTAGTAAAATCGTAATATGCCTTTATACGTATTTATTTCGTGGTCCGTCAATGTTCGGAATGATTTCGCAAGAAGCTAATGACCTTACTCACAGAATTTCGACGTTGGCCTCGAAGTCTGCGGTCGCAGGTAAAGATGAGGTTAGTCCGTGTTGAATCAATACGATGAATTCTAATCCCCGCCATTTGTTATACGAGAGACATATGATTATATTACTCGAATATTTGCTTTAATGTCTTAGTGAATCGAGTACATTTTTAAGTTAGTCGTATATTAAGAGCAAAGAATCGTATACATTTGTAAGTAATAAGATTTTTTAAAGTTATAAAACCATCACACGGTCTGACGAAATGAAATTGACGATATGACTTTTTAATTATATTTGTATAAGCATTAAATTATTGATATTTGTTATTGAAAATATAGTTGTGATATGAAATGACTATGAACTCTAAATTTTAAACACTGTAAAGCATATATGTATACAATAAAGAAAGAATTTGACTTAGAAAACGAAACATTTAATATATCTGATAATAATATTGTTAGGAATATGGATGAACAGATTGATATAATCTGTTAACTTTACACTTTGCAATAAACATAAATCTATGAACTAAATTAAAACGGTATAAATGTCCTTACATTAAACTCTTCGTTATCACTGAAGTGTAAACAAATCTATACTGATATATAAATAGGCATAACTAACTAATAAATAATTTTATAATAAACGGATGTTTTATAACAACAGTGTGGTGCATTCTAAATAATAAACTTGCGGCAGATAACGGGTGGTTGGGGGCGTGAGGTGGGTGGGCGAGGGGGGAAATGTTGTCACTGCATGTTAGAGGTGACATTGCTCGGCCGTCGAACCCGCCGGCCTTGGTTTTAGCGTCATAATGGCTGCCTCAATGCATCTAACGTCAAACAAATTATTACTTATTAGTTTCTTTAAAACACTGATACTCAATACTCTCAGTGATTGAACGAATACGATACGCTTATAAAATATTAAAACTATAAGAGTTTTTACCGATATATTAATTGATTTATGTAGATCCCGTTTGATAATTAATCTAAAATAAGAACAAGTTTGGTAGGTACATATTTGTTTTATTTGTAGCTGTTTTAATCTGTAGTTATGTTTATTAAATTAAATATGTTTGAATATAAAAACCTTTTCAAGAGATTGTACGTATGGCTTTAAAGTTGTGAAGAGTTGTATTGAGAATAAAATAGGTTTGTAAATACAACTCCTTTGTCTTTATCTTTGAAGATTTAATTCAAATATTTAATGTTTGAAAGAAATGTATTATGAACAATATAACAACATATAAAGAATTATAATTTATGTATATTATATGATAGCCGATTCGATTCATTAGTTAGTTATAAATATCCTTGAAAATAAGTATTAATAGATGTAACCCTTCTCGATAGTCTGACGTTGGCTGTAAGTTGTAACTCACAGTATCAGTTCAAAAGTTCAAAGGTTTTATATATGGATGGAACAATTCAATATTATAATCTGTATTTCCAATTATCTATAAATAAAACTAACTGTCTTATTCTCTGTCCCTTCCGCGACTATTTTTTTTTTGTTAAGGCAACTCAAACAAGATATTGTAATCTTTGCTTTATGTATGCTATCGCGTCTGACCTAATGGTCAAATTAAATAGTATGTTAGTTCCTACTTAATGATAAACGAATACCTACGTATTTAAACTTTTTTTTCAATTTCTCTCTTCTCGCCTGTTAAAAATGCTAAATTTAATTTAATTTATAAAGGGGCCAAAAAACGTGCATTATATTTAATAGATCCAGAAAAAGAAATTAAAAATATAAAATGTGAATAATGTTTTTCGATGCCGTAACTTTTAATTCTATGTCTACAATTTGTTAGAAAAATTTCCTGGTTTCTGTTATGATATGATAGCTTGAGCGTTTTTAAGCGTTAGGATGTTTTAGGACGAAAAATTGTTATCCCAGAATATTTTTATATCACTAATAAGTTGAATATAAAAGTTTTGCTAAAAAATCTATTTAAAAGTAAAGGTTGTATTCATCGTAATCGTCGTGTTGGCCATAGAAATTATATTTTGACAGTTTTACAATAAAGAAAAACATCAGTTAAATCTTTGAAAATTAATATTTTAAATTTGGAATTTGTGATACTGTTATTATTATGAAGAGGTGTCAAAAATTTTTATTGAAATATAGGGATTAATTTTTTTTTTATTTTTTGAATCTTATGTGACTGTGTAAAACATAACTTTCGTTCTGTAATAAGAATAATAACAAAGTGAAGTTCGAAATTCATGTTTCTAGAATAATATAAGTTACTTCTGTACTCAATATTGTTGCCACAAATTTGAATCATCACATTACACACGGAATGTTTACGGTTTTTGATTCATGAATCTCACACATAATAATATAAAGTAGATAATTGAATGAGAAACGAAAAACGCTTTATATGTGGTGTGACGATGTGAGCGTGTCAGTAGGCTATAAATCAATCAAGAAAATGAAATCAGTTTTTAATTATCTGTAGCTACACTTCCATGTTTGCATGTTGATCAAAATGACAGATCATTTTAGGTGATTTTAAAATTTATTCAATAACTAATTACTTAAAATCGTCCTAATTCCCAATTAATATATGATTATTCTAACTATACCATCAATATTTTCTTGGAATAATGATCTATCAAAATTTTCCTTTTTAATCGTAAATTAATAAAAAAAAACATTTGTTTGTCCCGTATTTAAATTTTATTAATTTAAAAAAATAATATTTTAATCAATAACATTTTAAATAACTTGATGATTTAATAAAAAAATAATCATAATAAATACCTACATTTAGTTATGTTTTTCTAAATAATAAAATAGTTACTAGTTAGTAGAAATTAATCAGTTGATGTGATAAATTAGATGGAAATTATGTACTTGAAGAAAAGGGATTCGCAAGGAATTAAGAAGATTCTAGAAATCCATCAGATTTCTTGCTTTTATGAGTTGTGACTAATAAGAATAGTATGAATAAAAACATGTATGGTGTTTTCATCATCTCCCAGAACATTTCTTTTACACTTTATTTTCATGCCTATATGTATAATTAAAGTTATCAATTATACTATAAAAATATGCTACGGTTAATGATGTAAATGCGTTGTTAATTATCTGTGTACAGATATTGCAGACATCGCTCAAGGTCTGAAGCCTCAGATAGATTCCGCACTAACTTAATAAGAAAACTTTTTATACTCAATGAATCATTTGCTTTATTTTTCTATTATGAACTTTGAGTTAAAATACAATTTTGATTTTCTAAGTAGTGTATATGAGAAAGAAATAGTGTTTTAACATTTGATAATTTTTACGGTTTGGCAGTTCACTTAAATAGTATTTTTTTTTTTAATTATCTGTGAGTTTTTACTGTCAGTTTTGGAACGAAACGCCATGCACTAGTATTTAATACGAAATAATAATCGTACCTATTGTAAATGAAAACAATAATTAAATAATCAAATGTGAGAGGTTGAGTTGCGACAACTTCTTCATGAAATACATTTAACCTGTGTCAATTTATGTCATATATCCTATTATCCCGCGTACATTATTCATACTGGCTGTATAATGTTATAGCTATAAAATATTCAATATACAAAACCAACGAATATTTTTTCATTGTTTTTAATATGATAAAGCATGTTGACACAACGGCACGTTCATTGAATAAAAATCGTTATATAGTTCGGAGCGAGTGGGTGGCGAGTGCATTAAGGGCATTACTTTATCAATAGTATGGGGAGGGAGGTTGGCCTTGCTCTCCGGTTGCTAGGCAACGGGAGACTCGCCCGGGACCCGCTACCACAAACATTTTCATCTTTATTCTATCGTTTTTAAATTGCTTTAATTGTTACTGTAATCAATTTAAATTATATTTTAATACATTTAGTTTAAAATTACGTTTAATGTGCTTCTATGAGGCTCTGTTAGCATTGATGCCTATATGAAATTTCGGGTTGTAGTTGTATATATTTCAATATAAAATATTTTTGTAGTTTTTAAATTATTTATCACACGAACACAGTAGTGGTAGGATTTTATTGAGGATCAGATAACTATATTAATTTTGTATTTCGCTGCTTGTGTCACGCTTTGCCTCGGCTGTGTTGAAATTGAGATGAGTTCAGGAAATCCTTAGCCAATGACTTAGTAACCATATGGCGACCACCTAGGACTTCGGGCTTGAATTGTGTAAGGTAATACCCATAACACATAACCCTCATAACACTAACAGCTATACTGAAATATACGTATATGAAAAATTATCTAGATAAGAAGAACAATACGTACATATTTATATATAATATTATTCTATTAAAATTGTATAGGTTTCTCTAGAACTGGTTTTAAATTTTTTTATATATTTTTTTCTTTATGTACGTTTTATTATTTCTTATGATATTTCATAATACCAATGAAATGTCCCGGTTAATGCATTTCATGCGTTCTTTACTTGGAAATTACATTTTCTAGGCTTTATAACCTTCAAGGTATGTCGGTATCTCGATGGAAATACAGATTGCTCTATGTACATTATACATATATAAACAATTTATCTAATTTAATTACAATTATATTGGCACTTATTTTATAAACATATTACAACTCCATTACAATAAATATACTTTGAATTATACCATCGTATGTATTGTTGCATGCGTAAATCAATCCTATAAAGTCAAGAATGCCGTCATTTTGTATGCAAGGCAGAATCTCATTACAACTTGCATTTTGAATATTAATTTGAATTATCATCTCTAAACACTAACTGGATCGCGGTTCACAATTAAAATGAAAAAAATATATAACGCAATTATAATTATATATAATAGCTATATAATAACAGTGTATTTTCCATTAGCACTTAACACTTATGTGCGTTTTCATGCAACATTGTAATATGCCCCGATGCAAGTTGAATATAAAGCTGAGCATACACTTGATGTTTACAAAGTTATTTTTGCATTCTTTACGTCAAAATTACTCCAATATTGATATTGAATTTATAGAAAATATCTTATCTGATTCCAATTAAAATAAAGAATAAGAAAATACAAGCATATAGACTTCGATAGTGTTGTTTGAAATGAAAAAAAAAATACTAGTGATGTATTTGGAGTCGCAGTAAATGTAACAAATTTTGTTTTCCGAGACATTTTTGAGAGAATTACTTTAACATAACATGCCTTACGTAATAATTGTATATAAGCCCTAATATGAGCTAGTTACAAGTGTAAAACTTTCCTACAAAACATCCAGTTTGTAGTGTTTTAGCGATATACGGCCGTAATGTTTACGAAATAGAATATAATTTTGAAAACGGATAAATTTTTGAATTTGTGTTTTAAAATAGAAATACAAAGTGCAAATCAATTGCTGGGTTTACGAGGACGTAAGGGCGACATATTGGAGTTCCGGAATTTTAGTTTACATTTTCATTTATAGGATGTTATTAAAATCAGTCTTACCTAGGTATATCGTGACTAATATTTAGCAATGGTACCTAGACTATATTTTTTATCTATATCTATATTAATCTATATATTTTAAACGCTAGTCTATAATTATAAGTAATATCTAAGAGCCAAAGGAATAAATGAAGGTCATAACAATTATGGCAACATTTATTTTATACTTATGAATAGGCCCATTGATATACAGATATTTATTTTGTTATTTATTTATGTCAATTAAATTAAATAGTGGCAAGTCTTGATAGTCCACTGTTTATCGTTTTAATTGTCATGTGTAAAAAATAATATTTTACATTTGGTACTTATTTAAAGAGTATTTAATGAAAAACATATAACAATAATTATTCTCGGAGGATTCGAATTTCGAACATTTGGCACTTGTGTAAACAGATGCTCCAAATTACATAACAATTTATATTATAAACCTATTCTCAAGTGTTTCAAATTAAAATAATTTAGCTATATTTTCTTCAAAACATTTAGTATAAGTATATCCGACAGTGTGACAAGCGAACTAAGTATAGAAACAAGGTTATATATAATTATATTAATTCTCAGTTAATGCAATGAACTTTGGAACTAATGAATAATCTGCTCCCTTTGTAACTAACATTTCTGTTATTTGTCTACTATCCTCGCTATAATATTTTTAGTAAGTTATGTAAGTCCGATCTGGATTTTGCTTTATCCCCTGAGGCTGAGATCGGATTTTAAGTCGCTCTTTTATAGTAATAATAATTTGTTGTTTTTATATTTACGAACACCTTGGAATGATAAAGTGTAAATAAATAAATCCATTTTTCAAAACATGACATATTTTTTATCGATCAAAAGCCCTTGTTTTTTTATTCAACCAGTGCTGTGTGTTTTAATACAAATATGATACCATATATATTATGTAAAGCTTAAAAATATAGACTTTTTATCTTCCCAGGCTTGGTTGTTATAAAACATAAATTCTATTTATACTCTTTACTTGCACATAAAAAATCGGCATCGGAATTAATTAACACAATTACGAGTAATTATATAGCAGATGAGAAGTATTTTATATTTATTTTTAGCTTAAAATTATTGTCTTAATATACTTTGAAATGATAGGTGAAGTTAAGGTACAAACTTTCGTACTTGCAGAATAAGACTTGTAGTGCCACAAAATACATCTTCAGCGGGTTGAGACTTGTCTTGCCACATTTCTACTGGCAGACATTATACTAATAATTTTCTATACTTATAAAAACCACGTCTTTGTTCGTTCGAATTCAAACGTTTTATAAGATAGAGTCATTGATTCCGTTGCGAAACACTGTGTGTCTGCTTACTTACGCCTAAAAGTTTCAAATCTTGACCCTGCTTCATTTGTACCCTGTTGTCAAAACTTTAACGTACTTACTTATTCTCCCTATCCAAACCCCTCCGTGGTAAAGATTAAAAAATAGTTGGGTCACAGATTATAACAATCGTTTTAGGATACAATAGCATTTCATGGTAAGCAAATTCTAATCAAATTATTAAAATATTTTCTTGTCAAATGGTGATTTAGTTCATGGAATTGTTCTTATAATTTTTAGATAACTGACAAAATTACCCTTTAATTAATATTTCTAATTAATGCTATTATTGTATATACCTTCTTATTTCATTATTTTTCTATTTATCGCATCTTATAATAATTAAACAACTAATTTAATTGTATATCATATAGCCTCATAACGGATGAATACGATTATAAATGATACAATAATAATTCAGGAATTGCCAGTGCTAAAAGTAATAAAGATTTTTAATAAATATTAAGTGAAAATAACAACCTGATATAATATTTTATTTTTGTCCTGGTAGTTATTCAATGGTAATTATATAAGAAAATTTTGCTGTCGTATGCCTTGTTAAAACTTCAATTCTTTATGGAGTCATGTGTTTAAGATATATAGGAAGTATAGAATTCGGGCCACATTGCATAGAAAATAAACCAACTTATACACTTCATCCTCATATTGATGTTAGTTAACCTTTTTATTTTAAAAATAAAATCTTTTATATAACCAAATTATGTTTTATTCCTAACTCTAATTAATATACTTTTTTTCTATGCCTATATAAAATTGTAATTATTTAATTCTCTTATGGAATATATCTTTATAAAGTTTCGTTTTTTATATTAACTATGTGATTGAATATAAGTAAATTGTTTTTAAAAACATATTTTGTTATGTACGATAAATATCTTGATAAACTCGTTTCTTGATGAGGTGATAAAAGCCAAAAGCCTTCGCTTATTCAAATCGAGAATATTTAATACGTTCTCTCCAGAAGCAACAAAATATATGTACATCAAAACTAATATTTATATGAAGAAACCCGACATTATGATACAGTAATAAATATGTTAGGCACGACGAAACGGTTGGCAAATTACCAGCCCGTGTCCAAGTAACTTCTGCATTTATTATATATTAAACGTATCTCAAATTGTATACATATTTAATTAATTTAAAGTTTTAAAAAATATATTTAAAATTTTACATCTAACAAAATTAAGAGTATTTGAAAAGAAATTAGTTGTGTCACAATACAAATGTCAACATATTAAGTGTCATTAATATGTCTAGATTATAAACGTCACGTTGCATTACACTTGTGTGTCATAGCCTATAGGCTATATACATTGTTTGTTGTGGGTATAATTTATGTGTATATTATATGAGGGGGTCACAGCCTATAGTAGGTAAGCTGCAACGCCATACGTTTATTACCTACAATTAGTTATGTTGTAATGACTGTTTACTGTTTGTGTTTAGAAAGAGTTATCTATATTGTTCGATTTATGTTTAAATATCGAGGTGACTTTATATTAATTTATTATTCTTTATGAACTGTCATTAAAATATAATAAAAGTGTGTCAATTAAATAAAGTACAGAAGAGGCTTGGATGAAAATTTGATTATTACGTTTATATACTACGGTGCTAAAATAACTATTAATGCATACTACATTTTGTGCCAAGAATCCAGTAGCGATGACAATCGTGGACTCGATTGTAATAATAGTATATATATAACCTTACACTAATTGTATTTGGCTCATTTAATTACTCATGTTAATGTAATAGGGTGAATGAATGTTGGAATCTAAGTATGTTTTGGCTTTTTTTATTTTCGTCCTTTAAGTCAGAATTTTTCAACAATTCATCCTATCTAGTCACAGAGGAAAAAAATACGTGAAAGGCCGGCCATTGTACCACACACGCTCCGTAATTTTACTTTTCCAAACATAAACCTAAACCTCTTCCATGAAAAACATTTTAACACTTGCATCTTAATCAAAAAAAAATCTTTTAATTAATTAGGTTTTTCGCAATCATTCTTCTGTTATGTTTTTATTTTCAGTTCCGTCATTTATCAACAAATCAAATCACGTTCAAAGTTCAATTCGTTTCTTACCAATAATCATATTATTTTATTCAGCTCTTTAATGGTGTAATTAAAATCAAAACTTATTATGACGATTACAAGTTTTATGTTCTTAATCATGAGTATCGTGTCTTTATTATTTTAATTAGAATAATAGCTTATATTTGTTTGGGATTGCAAATGTTTAATAGTTTGTGTAACATGCAAAACCACTCGGGGTCGGCGGGCATTAGCATGCAGAAATAAGCGGAATATCAGAAATGGGACGAATAACACAATGTTTGGTTTGATGTCCTTTATGTTGGACACCTCTGTGGCCTCAAATGTAAATATCGCAAAATCTGTAATGCGCCCCAGCTCTTACGAATTTCAAAAACCGGTGCACTATGGAAATATCGGCTGTTAGTGTTGGCTCTTTATCTGCGAATTTCATGTACATTATTATTTTATTCAGGATCAAGTTTTCAACTCCTGCAAAGGAGAGGATTCAAATTATTTTTGAATTCGTTTATGAGATTTAAAACTGCAGTGCGTTAAGCTGCTGCGGCTTTTATTTCGTTTCATATTCAGATTTTACGTCAAATAAAAAAGCAAGTATAATTATATAAATATGAGTTAATAAAATTAGATACGCCGTGTGTACATATATTCTATTATTAAGGAATATTCTTTAATATCTGTCAGCTTATTGTAACATAAATATAATTTTGTATAATTAATTTCTGCTTCAAAAGATTTATTAATTTCTTCTATTTTATTTACTCACTTTATTTATTTGTAGTTTTAGTACCTTTTAATAAAAGGTCGTAAATATTTATAAAATAAAAAAAACTCAATATGCATTAAACATACATTTATACCAGTAATGGTGTAGTCAATAACAACTCCATTTTGATCGATAAATCGTTAACTTACGTATTTCGAGGTTAAAATAGACTTGATTCATTGAATGAAATAAAATTTATGTTAGACAGTTGTAAGTTTTTAATTAAATGATTTTTAATACGTATATCATTTATGGTTAATTTTATAGCTACTTTCTCATATCATCTTGTTTTTATATTCTATACGAGTATATGTGTAATCCAGTTGACTAGTTCGTGTAGTAAGTGCCTAACTAGGAACAGAGCCCCCTGGTGGCTGTATTTAAAACTGCATTTCATTTGTAAGTGACGGAGCAAATAACTATGAATTACTTAGATGTTATTGCTGACAATGATAAAAGTTCAGCATGAGACGACACCAAAAATCAGGACGAATAATTTTTTTTTAAGTACTTAAAAACAATTTTCATGTATATTGAGATATAAAAAACCCCTAGTGAAGTAGTATTCCCAATTTTTTAGGGTTCCGTAGCCAAATGGCAAAAAACTGAACCCTTGTAGAAAAATATATGCTGTGGATTTCAATGGAAAATTGGTTTGAACGAGATATTATTAGTTTTTAAGAAATAATACATTTTCAAAAAACGCATATACAACTTTGTCGTTCATACAAACACTATGTAAAACCAAGTTATTTTTTTTATAAAACATCGATCAAAGTTACAACGCACTACATTACTTTATATTATGTCATCTACTTGCTGTTACGGAACCCTTCATGGGCGAGTCCGACTCGCACTTGTTATCATTCATCTGTATTTGCTTCTTAGCTTTATGAAGACTAGAAATTATCTCTAAAAGTCCTTGAGAAGTCAAACCATTATATATTTAATAATATTTTATCGGTATTCCAAGTAAATAACGTTATATTTATATAAGCGCTTAGCTATAACAAAATTAATTGATGGTCCGTAATTTCAAAGCGTCTTTATAAAAGGTCATAAAATGATTTTGTTGAAATACTTTTGCAATTTAAAAATAACATTGAAACATAAATCGTTTACTTTCCTATATACATTTTGTGTTAAAACATTAGTATTATTTGAAAACTTTTTACTTACTAATTTCGGAATAAAGAACTTCTTTAATCATAAAGTTATAAATTACTCTATAGATAATTTTTATAGCTGAAATAAGAAGACGTTGTTAGTGTGTATTAACTATTACTGTTTTATCCTGAATATAAAATAATTAAATTATCGTGTAACTATGTAATATAACCCCGCTATAATAGGAGCCGATTTCTTTTGTTCCAGAAATTGTGTTGAGTGATTATAATCTCTTCTTGAAAATATATAAGATATTTTTCTTCTTGGAAAATATATTAAATAGAGCAAAAATAAATAACAATTATACCTATAAAATACTGCTAATTATAAAGATATTTAAGATTTAGATTTTAGATGTTTGTCACAATGATAACCTTGGAAAATAAACTTAATATATTATTGCAATGTGCTTTGCGGTCATGAAAGTTCACTTTATCTCGTCAGCGGTAGAGGTAGCAATTATTACATCCTACTTCCAGGTTTTTTTACGGTCGATAAAATCTGTACTACACCCGTGCTACTTGCTTGTTTTATGAATGAAAAAACTGTAAACCATCCGTACTTAGTATGATTATGTGAAGTCGTGATAAGGGTACTACGAAGCTTACATACTTTACTCAATAGACCTTGAATGCAGCATGGAGACTGCAGACATTGTGGTTAAACTCCATATAACCTTCCTGAATGGAACAGAGGCCAGGGTTCATATTTTGTATATTACCTAAATACTTTTTTTTCATAATTTTACCTAATATAGGCCTATGTATAATTTTTTAAATAAAATATCCTAGCGGATCCTAACATAAATTATATAAATACATTTTATTGTATTAACGTAGTCGTAACCTACGATTGTATGAGAAAATAGTTTACGCTTCGTATATAGTGTGACGATGAATACTTAGAATAAGCATACTGCTTATCTCTTCTTTCATTACCAAAAAAGCTTGATTTGTTATAATTTTGTTAATTTTGAATTCCTAAAATAAAGAATTATTGAAATCAAATGTTACCTTAGAATAATGTAGATATCTTGACTCATAGACTTGTTTGAAGCGTTTGTATAATAATTGGTTGTTTTTGTTAGCGTACTTAAGAAATAATTATTTTTTTTAATTTTTTATATATGACATTTAATACTTCCCTATTATTGAGACTGATGCTTAATGTTTTCTTATATTATTTCAAATTCCGTTCAGTCTAACATCCTATAGCTGACATGACGTATTAGGTTAATGGCTTTTAAGTTTTTTTTTTTTTTTAATTAAACGATGAATATTGCGAATTACAAAAGAAAAATAGAGAGTCTATGGTTATTATGGAAGGGATTATCGTTTTCGGAATTTTTAAATATCGATCAGTATACTTTAATTGACATATCATTATATATATTTTTAAATGGTATATAAAGTATCAATCTATGATCTTACGTTAAATTCTATGTTATGATTGGATAAAAAAAGAATAAATGTCACTTTATGTTAGTTTTATGTGTTGGTCGAAAACAGTTTGTTGGTACCTCTTTAAAATTATTATATCGAATTAGCTTTTGATCAAACATATATTGTTGGTCTATTGAAACCTCTTTTTCTGTAGCGGCTTGAAGAGCTGTTGTATTTGAAAAAAAATAGTACCTATTACTATCAGTAAGCTGGTCAATATAAAATAAATAGCGTATTTTAAGTTATTATTAAAGTGTTGTCGCAATTTTAGATTGCTCTATGAGCTTTAAAGACACCGAGACATGCCGGACGCCCTTGGCATTTTGTTGGTACCAGATTATTTTGAACTAATAATTAAGTATGGAAACTTTACACACACACACACACACATATATGTATATATATATATATGTATAAAGTTTATATAATTTATAAATGCCTTTCATTTAATGAATTGTTGGGTACATATTTCTGCTTTTTTTATATTAATATTATTTTAATCAATAGAATTCTCCCAAAGGACTGTATCATGTATCTTTTTTAAATGTTCAAGTTTAAAGTTTAACAACGTACTTAAGCAGTGTAGAATGGGTTGTGCTATTAGTGTTAAGAATTTGCGATAACACATACAACGAGCCCCTTACATCTCTTTGTTTTATTTTAGTAATGGGTCATATCTTAAAAACTTTTGTAGGTACTTCTTTTTTGTTGAGATAATATTCAATTCAGTTATTATTTTAATAAAATATTCTGTTTGATTCGGTCTCAGCGAACTTTACGCAAATTAATATATTCTTTAGAAGTGCTGTTGATTTTTCATTAGAATTGTAATTTGTTTATGTATGTACATATATTAATAAAAAGGTGTCTTTAAGTAGAAAATTCTCAAGAGATACATATCTCGATCTATATTTTTTATTTTGATATTAAAAATATCGCGGTTATTATGTATTAAAAAATAAAATAATAATACATAAACCATTAATATCTCTAACGGTTTTTTTTATAATATTTCGAGTGATATTTCTTTAATATAAATACGTAATGATAAAAAAAAAACTCTACTTTTTGGACTTATTTTGGAATTTGACGATAAAGTAACTAAATTTTGACGTCTTATCACTATGTATTTCCATAAAAATTTAATTCAAATTCATTGTTAACACGCCTCCTATAATACGTCAAATGAACTGAATTGATCATATTTAAAATGATTCTGTCGCTCCTGTTTATATAATTTCAATAATTATATGTCAATCATCTCATCAAAACGATAACGAAATAGGCTTGTTTAATTTAATAAATATTATTACCAATGATACCTATTGGTTTGAATATTTTCCGCTAGCAGAGGAAAAGAGACAGACTGTCATCTGTCGCGTCTGAAGAAAAACTATTCATTCTTTCCGCTACAATAGTAAAAGTATATATAATGTGTGTTGTGTTTGCTGATGTTTTTCACATATTGTCTTATGAGATTGTGTTGTAGACAAAATAATGCGGCCATCAGACGTGCGGACATATTTAAAAATGTGGTATATTTTTTTAATTTATTTTTATCATTAATGAAACGTATTATTACCTAATCTGTCGCCGATTACTCATATTCAAACTTGTTCTTATTATAATGTGGATACAGGCTTATAATTAAACAGAGAAAACTTTTTATAATTTGAATTAATATTCGTTAAATAAATCTAAATGTCAATCATGAGATTGTATGAATGTTATGATTACACGTGGTAAACCGAAGCGGAATGTTTACGTATCCTGCTAAGTAGACGCTGTAGGTCAATTTACTAAGCTTTCCCTCGTGTAGCGGATTCTCACAATAACCTGTTTCATAAACCTAGCCCACACAAAGTTGTTACTAACGAGACACTCACCTATATTATGAATGTTACATTACAATGTTTTGCAAAAATATAGTAGCGATATTTCAATTTGTCTGTCAGATTATTTTTAAAGACGGTACATATAAAAGAAAAATTGTTTTTGAATAAGGGAATCAGCTTTAGTAAATTAATATATACGAGGCAACTTAAAAAAACGTCCTAAATGTGATACCAGATATGAGAACTTGTTTATTTAAATATTGAAATTATTCTAAAGTCAGTAAAATATCTTGAATTTAGTTAGAAGTGTATATTTTTCAATTCGTGTCTCATTTCAATGTACAAAAGTCTAATTTCGTTTCAAGCCAGTCGTAAATCTTTATGGCATTTAGGAATTAAATTAAAATGTGAAATTTTCTACGCCATTTACTGAAAGAAGAATTAGGTTACATGTGGTATAGATTATATGGTGGGTGTAATAAAATGTATGAGAAAAAACAGAGAAATGAAACAAAAAATGCTTTCATCTAAGGTGTATACACAATCGTATTATTCTTTTTTTGAATTTCGGCTGTATAGTGCTTGACTTTTTTTTGTAAATGTTTTTACGGCTCTGGATACGAGTCCTTTTGAGTATAGCGCTTGACTGACACTCTGTGTTGCTATTGTCATTAAAGCATTTAGCAAATTCTTATTTATAACATAATAATAATTTGGCAACATTTTTGTAACAATCTTCTACATTTCATAAAAATATCATGTTTATGATACGATTTGAAAAATATGAAAATTTATAACGAAATTTGTATACAGTGAACTGTGATAAAACCCGTTGTTAGTTACACTAGTAAGACGCACGTGCATCTCGCAGGCTTATCAATCCAACGTAAGTGTGACATCATTGTTTTCAGCGATAACTCTTATGGTGAATTGAGAACTGTAGTTAGTATTATAGTATTGTAATATCAGATAACAAGAAATACAGATTCCATTCATAATATTTTCTAATTTAATAATGATATGTGTTATATTTGTAGTTGTGAATAAATATAACTTAAAACTTCCAATAAGTATTCTCGTTATTTCTGTACAAATAATTATTGGATTTTTTTTTTCATTGAAATATTTTGTTTGTTTATTATGTTTTTATATGAAATTTAAAACGTTACAGAATCGATAAAAAGACTTCCTGTTCTAAGTCGTTTTTGTAATATATTGTGTAATTAATGTACTTGATTTTACTTTTTTTAAGGCATTTTTATTTCCTCCTTAAAATATCTTAGTAACAATTATCCTTATTTCTGTTATTTTCAAAGCTGCCTGACACAATAAATAGATTTGTCGCGTCTCGTATAAAAAACATAATTAAAACAAAGCATTAATAAAATATAAGTTCTAAAGTCAGTAAAACAACGCTCGTGGGACATTCGCAGGTGACTTCTTAGTAAAACTGTCCATAAAACATCAAAGATTATATATGACATTGAAAAAAATAATAATCAATAATCAATTATAAAGTTATGTTGTGGTGACATAAACGTATAGGTCTCACCATTTGTCAAGATACTCTCAACGATATTACTGATGCGAATCAATTAAATTATTATGTCATATAAAAATTTAATTGAATTGCACATTACTTATACGAATAGCAACCAGCCGCAATAAAACTCGATGATGATACGATTGGCTTTCATTTATATAAAAAAATAAAATTAATACCTACTTCAATAACAATAATAATGTTAACAGCTATATATGTACATTTTCCTTGATATTTTAAAAATGAATTGGATTTGGGACAGATTAATAGTGTTTTTTTTTTTAATTATATATTATACAGTTCTGTCAAAGTTTTAAATTATTATTTATTCATCTTACATCTATAAATCTTTTTAATGCGAGAGGACGTTGGTTTGTATTTTTAATCGACTTCAAAAAATGAGGAGGTTATCAATCAGTCCGTTCCATTGGCAATATTGTTTTTGCCAAAAAAGAATTATATATATATGTACAGCTACTGATATTTATAAACAATATTAAAGGTAGCGGAGATATAACTCAAATATTAATTTTGCAGATTTTCACAACCTATCCATTAATAGCTTATAGGTAATCTAAAATAATCATTTATCGATAGGTATATTAAAATATTAATTATAGTTGTAAACAAAAACCGGTTGAATGTTTAAAGTGACAAAACGAACAACACTATAAAAATAACATTGAAATAATATTTTGATTAAATAAAAACATATAACATATAATAATGTTATAACGAAACTTTTTATTATTTTACGTTATCTAAAGTTATAAGTGCTTAACTTTAATAGAGAACGGTACACGTGTACACGGAGCTTTGTTTCATGCATGTAACTATGTGTACTGGGAATGTTAGCTTGAAATAAAAATACACAAACAGGGAAACTAGAATGAAAGTTCTAATTACTATTTATTCTAGGACGATATTTTACGTGGTTTATAAAAAGGTTAAAGCAAATTTTGCAATGTACCTACCTTGTAACTTTTTCAAAATGCTTCAAGGCCATCAACAAAATGCTATGGATTTAATTTGTCTTGAATTATTAAGCTAAAATGTCAGTGAATTATTTATCCCTGGTCATGAAGGTTCATGAAGTTCAAAAATCTTCTTTTTTAATTTGTGCAGTTTTTTTTGTAAACAAACTTCATACATTTTAAAAAGCGCTTTTAACTGCAAAAGGATTTTTTAATCAAAAAATTGGATTGTATGTAAATATATAAATAGTAACATACACTGTACATATTATGAATATATATATATATATATATATATATATATATATATATATATTTTTGTCTGTCTGTATCTTTGTTACTGCTAATACCTGGAATGGCTGGATCAATTTTGACGTGATTACAATTGGCGGATAGATGATGTTATAAGGAGTAACTTGGACTATTTTCAGTATATAATATGTACATATTATTGTTTATTTAAAAGTTATAAAAAGTATTTATTAAGACGAAGTCGTGGGCACATTAAGTATCATCAATGTTGTCGACATTGTTGACTCTCGGGCAACCTCTTACTAAGTAAACAGTTGTTATAACCTTAGTTTTGAATTGTATTTAAACTGCTTTGGTTTGAATTATCTTAGTCGTGTGTTTATTTTATGTTACTTTATATATAAAATAATTGTGTTTTGCAAAAATATAATGGAAGGAGTAATGAGGACTAAGTTATACACTAAAAGCTATAAGAGCTAGTAATAATCTGTTATATTTGATTATATCAGCCAACAGACTATTATTATATAATATTGTATTCGTTTAAAAAATAAACATTTAAAAAATTACAATGAATCTAAACTTACTTCAGTAATACCAAATAAAACTAATTTACAAGGAATTGTTTGAGAAGACAATGGTCTTTTATTTTTGTAGTCGTTATATTTGTTCATTACAACAATAATTAAATTATCTTTTGTTATTAAAAATAAAATTCACTGCATATATAAATGTTTCTACATTCTTGGCTTCCCAATAAAATTTGCACTCACAGGTTCTGACGTAAAACGCACACATCGTTTTGGCTCACAGACAAATATTCGATTGCGCATTAATAATCAATGGGATTTAATTACAGCGTTCCTATAGCTGTTGGTTAGGTCAGGACGAGTCGATTGTATGAGAATTTTGTGTGTGAAAATTCGCTTACAAGAGTTAATACTGTATGCTTAGTCCGAGTTGGCAACACGATTCATACGGAGCGTAAAGAGTTTTCCATTCATAAATCATCGCAGATATAGTGTTAACGTAGTTTATTGAATGAAAAACGATAAACGCGTGGTATGTATCATAACTCGGCAGGCTCGGACTCGGGTCGTTGGTTTTTTAACGATCATTATTCGTATCTGTGAAGATTTTTTTATAATATATTGGTTCACCATTCGATAGTGCTGCCAATAATGAATTTCGGATAGTTATTACATTTACAAAAATTAGGGAAAATGTGAATATCTGACAAAATTTTCGTCATTAACACAAGACGCTTCGGTTAGTGGAGGGGATAAGAACGACACTAAGTTTTTTTTTTAAATAATTGAGTCAGAAGTAAACAATCATAAACACCGTGACGTAAAGTTTCTTAGCTTAAACAAAGGCGTTAATGAAAATATTTTAACTTATAAAGAAGTAAACGTTAATCTTATCCACAAACGTTATTTTTTTTCAGGATCCCACGTACTTGACATAATAATAAAATTAATTAGATAACAATTCATTCAGCTTGTAAGCAGTCACAACAAGAATTTAAAAGTAAAATATACACAATTTATTTATTTTATATATTTATCAGCTCGGGTATGGACCTCAAGAAACTCAATAGTATTACTGTTTTAAGGGTTGAGTTACAAAGTAACGTTGATAGTACTACGATATGCTAATATCGTCTTAATCTTAAGTTATAATCCGTAATCCATCTCTAAGTACATTTTAACTTATCTGTTTTACAAATATTGAATTAGATCTAAGATTTTTGCGAGTTTTATTTATTTAAATGAAACTAGTATTATTCGGATATACTACGCGGATTTTATTATTTAAAAACTACATAATCTCGACGTTTCGGTTACTTTGCAGCAACCGTGATCACGGGCAGACGAGGCACCTCGTAAATAATAAAATCCGCGTAGTATATCCGAATAATACTAGTTTCATTTAAATATTGAATTCTAAGGAAATCCGTCAATAGCTGTAT
This sequence comes from Danaus plexippus, assembly GCF_018135715.1. Taxonomy (NCBI): domain Eukaryota; kingdom Metazoa; phylum Arthropoda; class Insecta; order Lepidoptera; family Nymphalidae; genus Danaus; species Danaus plexippus. The sequence goes on along the minus strand of NW_026869849.1, from coordinate 5,039,728 downwards.
TACGATGGTGATGGTAGTGGTAACTAAGTTTCAGTAGACAGACCTAGTGCTCGTCTAACGATTTAATATAAAACAAGATAACTTTGATGTAAAATATACTGAATCAAACTCTTGCCTCTTTTGTAATTTTTTTTTTTAATTAAATCTTTCATATTCTGCCGAAAGAAAGCAATCATCAGATTCAAAATTTATGTAACTACGAACGTGCAGTTTTAATAAGTTTTATAATTTTGTAAATTTTGTAAACTAATAGGATTTCACTCAACTTAATCGCTCTCTTTATTATCTTGAATTAATTGTACATTTAAAGTATTACAACCTTAACCGGATTTAAAGACGTTCATGTTACATTCTTAAGTCTGTTGAAAGACAAAAAAAAAAAAACAAAAAATACCCATTGCAAGTTAAATAATATCTCTTAAATATAACAAAGCCTTACAGTACTACTATAAATGTTTAAGATGTATGGATATAATAATGGATAAATGGTTTTCTGGTAGGGATTTTTATGGACCAACTCCTATTCATATCATTGTAAATTGCAAGGTACGGCTATATTTAAACGATATGTGAGAATAAAATACAACATTAAAACATGTAATTCAATTGATTGCAATATAAAGACAAACTTAAAATTAAAATAACAGAATTTATTTTAGGATTTAAAATATTTTAGTAAACCGTAAAAATATGATACTGAAAAGATTATGGAAAAATGTTTAGCAAATTTTCTTTCGCCTGTGTGGCGGGACATCTGACTTTATAAAGTAATTGGTGGAGTCTTCTCTTATGTGCTTCATAAAGATAGACGGAGAACTTCTTATTGTGTAACGTGAAGAACGAAGTGTGGAAGCAAAATGGAATCTATGCAATAAAACCATACTGGCCATGCCAGGTTGTTCGTCTCCTCGAACTGGGATCGGGTTTAATGGCTACATCCTCTCTAAGATGCTCCTCTTACGCGTCTGAATAGACACTCCAAATGGCTGTAAGTTTAAATTTAAAAGGATTTTTTTAATTTAAAGTCCAATTTGCAATATTCACACTCACGTAAATATGATGATGGTGTCAGGGACTATACGTTAAACGATAGTTTTAATTTGCTCACTTATTTTACACATAATATATATTAATGTTTATGAAAGGACCACACGAAAATATTAACACTTATCGTCATACGAAAGACGCACTCCTGTGAAGACTACAACTACAGGTCTTTGTTTGTCTCATTATAAATATATTTCCAGGTATTTTTGTAGGAAGGTTATATTTTTCAGTTCTAAAGTTTTTGTTATATTTAAGAAAACTGTGTCACGTTTGACACGGACAAAGATAGACTAAGTATTTTAATAAAACTGATCTTTTATATATATTTTTCTCATACATATCCATCATTACAGTTCAAATATTATATTATATAAATTAAAACAATAATTAAATAAGTATTGTTATATAACAAAATTTTGTTGTTGTTGCAACAGCCGCTTCAACAAAAACATTAGTTTCTAAGAACTCCTGACGTAACCATTATTATAAGATTCAGTTTAATTTTGGATTATTGTGATTAGTGAAGAGTAAGAATAAGGTTGTGTGATGTTAGTTTGATAGGAGACAGTTCGTTCTCACAGTACAAAACAAAAACCAGGCACTGAAAATTTGTACTAATCAAATTATAATAGCAGTCTTTCGGACGAATTATTCATGTTATTTCGAATCGAGAGGTCCTACCATTGCCGTTAATGACGAAATCAACAAAGTGCAAGGATTAAGAAATACGGAAACAGAAATTAATCTTTATAAATAGATCAACGAATGATACATAAATTGTAACTATGTAATTAAAAATTAAAAAAAAATATTTTAATATTTGATATATATCTATATAACCTTTTAGTTATGCTGGTAAATTTAAATTAACTAAATTTTTTATGGGTTTATCGTGACCTTTTACTTAAGGTGAACAACTTATAACTAAATCTAGGAAGCTATTAATACTATTAGCATACAAATGTGACTGCGACTATTGGGGGGATGAGTCTAAATGAATCAGTTAAAAAAATATTAGAGAGACTTAAATCAGACAGCTTATATAGTTGAAACTATTATCAGCCGAGTGAACGGATATCAGAAATGTCATTAACATTATATTGAGACCTTAATCTGTTTATTATTAGATTAATTAAATGTGTTATTTAAAATCTAAGGTCAATATATTTTTTTTTTAAGAAAATCCTCAAATTTATTGTGAGATCAAGACTTTTGCGAGTATTCATTTAAATAAAAGTAATATTTACGGATTTACTCCGCGTGTTTCGAATACGAGATCCCACATATCGTCCGCCCGTGATCACGTTTGCTACAAAACAGCCGAAACGTCGGGAGTACCTATGTAGTTAAAATCATAAAAAAACGCGTAGTACTCCGAAACTATTAGTTATATTTAATATCAACTATTGTAATCCAAAAAATATAGATTCCACGCCCATAACTGCTAAAGTGACTCTTTTTTTTTTAAATCACATACTTTCCGGCCATTTCCATTATGCCTCGTCCCTTCCATAGTGTAGAATTATCTATAGAGGATAGTTTTTGAGGTCAGATCTTTAAGTTATTAACACCCACTTGTAATTTTTTTTTGATATTTATAAAAAAAAATTGACACATGGGGATTCATAGAAAAATTTAAAAATATTCCTTTCACGAATAAAATCTCATATATATATATATATATATATATATATATATATATATATATATATATGAGATATATATATATATTAATAAATTAAAAGAAACTGCTCATGACATGTAATTTATTAGTAAATTTTATTTCATAACATAATGTCCGGTGTAGATTAACAAAATACGGTTCTCGACTTTTATCTCCATAACGTAAAATGTGGTTTATACTTATAATATTCTATATTCATGGAAAAGATTATAAAAAAATTACTGTAATATTTGAAAAAAACTCTAAGAATAGAAATTTTGTGCTATCTGAATGTTGAATTACATATAAGTTACATTTTATTGGTAAAGGGCTATTTTTGATCAAAATCATGACTTATGGTGTTAGCATTTTACACGTAGATCTATAAAAAATTTGGATTCAAATGTTTAAAGTAAATATAAACGTAGGGCCAAAAACAGAACAAATTTGTGATATTCATTTCTTATATACATTTGATCGCGAGCTTACATCAACTGATAGAAGGAAAAATCCCAATATGAAGACAGTCGACTGATTTTGTTTTCAATTGTATGGAATAAGTATGAAAGAATAAGTTCAGATATTGGTATACACAACTCTAAACAAACTATTATTATAATGAAATAGATACATCATTGGTATCCTCTTCGATACAAAAGAGATCTACATACACACACACACATATATATAATGTCTAAACGTTTCATTAATTTGTTTCATTCTCGATGAATGCTTTCTGTGCACGTGTCGGTAATCTCATATTGGTATAATGTCAAAGTAATTGTGTAGGTACAACATTGATTCGTCCTACACACGCCGTGTTTCTAATCCGAGACTGCTTATTTCTATGTTTTAAGAATCACGAATTTGTATCAATTTGTCCTCTATTGTGTATCTTGTGGCATGTTGTTCTGACATTCATGGCGTTGTATAAAAAGTGGATAATTTCTATCGAAGGTCGAATAAATATTGCTTCTTGTTATTATTTTTACCTTCTATTATGTTATCATCTGCAAGGATACACGTGCTTTGTCCGGGATATACCCTTTTTTATGAGACGTTTAAAAATATAAGGATCTTGAAATACCGCGCTTCATGTTGGGGATTTTTATAGCTGAGAAGTACAATCGACTTTAATGGAAATGCAACCGCAGTCGCCATTGTGAATGGAGTTGTTTGTCGAAGAGGTTTCCTTTACAATTCTAACTAGCAACTATTAATTTATTGCCACATGAAATATTTATTCGATATATTATTACTATTTCCATTACACCTGTTTGTTAAATGGCTTTTCTTAATTGTATTTTACATTTTTTACTTTGGACCTTTGATTTAATAACAGATAATTTTGATCTAATAATTTAATTATATTCATGATTATTTTTAAATATTTAAACCGTTAAAATAAATCTCCTTAATGTTTAGATTTTATGATACGCACATATCTTTTAATATTAACAAATTTAATTTATTAAGTTTAATTAATAAATTAAATTAATTAATTAATTATAGATTCAAAACGAACAATTTATCGATTGTCACCTCTTCTGTTATGTGTTATTATGAATATGATTTATGAATAACAACATTATTTAAGTGACATAAAAAATCCGTTCAGTAATCATTGTTTTAAATTTTAATAAACGTCTATACAGCCTCAAACTCTGTGGTGTTATAATCGACTAGTTTTTTATATTGAAAACTCTTTACGGTTTTTATTTAACTGCATCAAATCACATGACGCATTCTCTAACGTAGACGATTGATTTGATAAGACTCTGTGATGTCATAACTTACTAACGTTATTAACGTTAACAACGGCTTGAATAAAAACAATAATATTTTTATTTGAATTTAGAATTTCTGTAATGAAGTCTCAATAAAACGTATATAAAAGTTGTTATCTCATTAACTTACTAAAAGAAGAAAATACCAATTTAGTTTGTTAGTTAGGGGCCCATTAAACCTTCACCTGGGTCGCAAGTCCCAGGCACTGTTGAAGCTCCTCTCCCTGCAACGCGATGGACCTGGCACCCGCACGGTGAATCCATTGAATGCTTAGAGGTTTCGTCTCAATAGAGTACGGTTAGGATCAAGTAGGAAGGCTAAGATACGGATATATTAAAGACCTTTATTCGGCAAGACGAGAATTCTAAATATAAGATCCATGCAATGAGCTTACAAATGCGGAATGAGTGGCTATATATAGGAGATTTTTGCATTCCATTAGCAATAAAATGACGCACTTTAATTCATGATTGGTGACCAGCACTGCAAAAATTTTATCTCAATGGGTTCCAGATTACTCTCCCAGATCAGAGTAATTTAGTAAGATGGGGCAAAGGTACCGAAAAAACTTGCTACATCTGCGGGGAGGCAGTTGGAACTGCTAAGCATTTGCTGGTGGGATGTAGGGCACTCCTGGATAGCGGGCAATACTCGCGTCGTCACGATAAGGTTTTAGAAATCATACGTGAAGCGGTTAGTCTATCGGTAGTAAGAGCGCAAAAAGAAATAACCACGAACCAACGAACAATAGTTTTTGTGAGGGAAGGCACTAGGGCTACAAAATCAAACGTCAAGCCTTACTCTATTACTAAAGCGGCTTCGGATCGGACTATAATGATGGATACGTATGAGAAGCAAATTAAAATCCCAGAGGATATTTGTGCGTCGGCCTCCAGACCAGACATATTTTTATGTTCGCGAATTTTACTGCGCGTTGTACCTAAAGACCATACCATCAAGGTCAACAGGTATTATGAGCTCACTAACGACCTCACTAAAAATACGTTAGTTGTAAATTTGGACGCGGTAGTAGTAGTAACGACAGGTATAACAGCCAAATCTCTCTACGACTTGCTAAAAGGCTTGGGCCTGTCAAGAACTAACATCAGTTCATTCTTGGAACGTACGTCGAAGGCAGCCCCAGCAGGTTCGTTTCAAATTTGGTTAGGTAGAAAGAGGAGCTTGGATAGTGGAGGTGAGTGTTTAACACGCGTTGGATAGGGGCCTCTTAAACCTACACCTGGGTCGCAAGTCCCAGGCACTGTTGAGGCTCCTCTCTCTGCAACGCGATGGACCCGGCACCCACACGGTGAATCCATGGTATGTTGAGAGGTTTCGTCTCTACACCTGGGTCGCAAGTCCCGGGCACTTTTAAGGTTCCTTTCCCCGCTACACGATGGACCCGGCACCCTCACGGTGAATCCATAATTTGTTGAGAAATTTCGTCTCTCCATTATTTTGTTTGTATAAATAAATCGTTTAAAGATATTGAATTAAACAAAAATAATCATAGTAATTTGAGTTAGAAAATAATTTAAATAATGAAAATGAAATTAATTAATATATTGTATTCTCACGTTCCCTTTAAAATGTTAGAGCAACTTTAACAGCGATATTTTATATTAAATTTTTTATTAGATATTTTTTAACTATAAAATTATTGATTTGATAACTTGAATTTAACGCAGTGAATGGTTGATGACCTCCGTTACAATTGAAGGGTTAACCAGTTAATTGAATTAGATTAAAGAAAGAAGGGAAAGGAAGGAAAAAGGTGGTATGTCGTCTGAAGTCGCTGTATTTCTATGTTGCATGGGTGTGTATGTGTGTGTAGGAGTGCATGTGTGTGTTTATATTTCCGTACGGTAAATCCGATTGAAGAAATTGAGAATCAAAGGCTAGTTTGAACTTTAATTAAGAAAATTTATTAGCAACACAATATAAATACTGTGTATATTATTTTCTCATGTACCTGATAATTTATAAATTCTTCATTAACAATAAGTTGTAAATGTAACAAAACAGTGTGACTATTAAAAAATGGCCGACTTGGCACTAGGTTCACTACACTTATAAAATTTTATTAGCGGATGACATAATTTTTTTTTTTAGAAAATTCGATCATACGATCATAGACAACTTCGTTTCAGTTTTTCAATTAAACACAGGAAATATATCTCAACGGCAGTTATTATGTGTAACATCAAGTTTGTATGAAATATTAAACAAGGTATGAAAATAAAACACTAAATAAAAAGAGCACCTTTATTATACTCGTAGTATATGTACAAGGAGTACTTATAAAGTAGTCTTTTTACCGTTCGAATGATATTTCGAGTACCTGAAATTTTTTTTTCAACACAAATCAATCATAAACCAATTATCATACGTATTATTTATAAAATTAATATATATTTTTTAATAAAATTTCAAAATTAAATGAATAAAAAAAAGTATAGTAATTACTGTACATAATATAATTAAAATAGGCATACACTTTCATGCAGAATAATTGTGTAATTTATTTTTAATCTGTGAAATAATTCTATGGTTCCGCAATTTTATTTAGCTAATTCGTTACTGAGCCTTTAACTAGTTAATAGATCAAATATTTATCTATCAAAAATTAATATTAATTGAATTATAAAAAAAATATATCTTTCATTTGTAGGACGTAATAAAACTCTTCGTTATAACAACACGAGTAGAAATAATATTAAGAAACAATAATAAAGTTAGTTCTAAATCAATAAATGATTCGACAGCTGTCATTTCTCAAAGAACTTTTATTAAGACTGAAGGAAAATTGACGAACGTAAAGATAACGTTCAAGAAAAAAAATGCGTACGCTTAGACCTTAGTCCAAGTTGGCATCGTCACGCTGCACACGACGTACGAGGCGTTAATAGTTTTTCATTCATAAACCTTAACCCATTGCAGTTGTTCTATAAACACTGCATGAGAAACAGGAAACGTTTGGTATGTAGTGTGACAATTCAAACTTGGACTAAGTAATGTTTGAAACAACACTTTCGGTCTTAAATATTTACAGTTAAGTGTTTGGTTGGTTCTGATAACTTATTAACTATATTCGCATATAAAAGGATTTCAAAATTTATAACACCGTATAGTGTCTGTGCTCCGATTCAAATGTCTATTTACGCACGTAATGAAAATCACGTTTTTATAAAAATGAATTTGATCTTAAATATAATAATGACTTAAAAGGTCGAATGACGAAAATGTATTTATTAATATATACGTACCTATTTGTTCGGGCAGTACTTGATTGTGTGGGCATTGTCGCCAGTGGCGCCACAGCGGCGGCAGGAGTAAGCTCTCAGTACCGGGCATCGCACGCGACCTTTACCGTCTTTGAGTGCGTGTGTTGTATACCACATTTCAGGGTGGCCGTTGGTTTTACAGAACGCGCACTCCTAGTAAGAAAGCACAAAAAAATGGCCTTAAAATCTTAAAGGAATTGCGTGGAAAAAGAAAGCCTTAGAACTGATATATCGTTTTTTGGAAGATGAAAAAGATATCAGTGTCTCAAGTGATTGATTTATCGTAAACAATTTTAAATCTAACCAATTTGTATTTATAACCTAGTTAATCTTTATAAGATTGAATTTCAAAAAGCAGAATAGCGTCCTGAAATTCCACGTGGACCCGCCTCAAATCATTTTTAATAATAAAATACGTAGGAGAATATTAACATAAGATTTTTCCTTAACGGAATTATTATCGTTTGTGAATCTTCCTTGTCTCAAACATTTGGAAACGAAATCGGTTATTTATTTAAACGTGACTACATAATTCTTTGATATGCATAAATTAATATTGAATAAAAAGACGCTATATGGACTGCTTATAGCATACTAGTTACGATTTTTGAAATAACGAACACAATCACTAGAAGTATTCATACAAGGAAATGAGTTGTATCTATTGCGTCTTTCTTTAGAAGTGAATAAACATTCCTGTTGTACTAATTATGTTTGTTTATAGAAGATTTATCTCAAATATCGATGGATATAAATCAAAAATAAAATAATTTTTGAATGTTACTAGCATAAAAGCTTATATAAGCTGTATACGAACTTACAAAGTAAATGTACAAATAGGTTTAAAGCAAATACATTGTTGCCTTGATCCTTTCTGCATCCGAATCCAGTTCAGTTCCTAATACAAACAATGCAATGGGCAATTCGCCAACACTAACGATATACAATGAACATCAACAAAATATTCCACTCATAACGAATCATAGTAAACAGATCGTAGGAGTTGTCGTTTTTTTAAGTTTACGTTTATGAAAGGACATTATTTCGAAAGAAATGTATTAAGATAATCTAAAATGATAAAAAATAGCACTAAACCATTGATTCCTTATAACATATTGGCACAAGTAATATTATAATTTTATTTCAACCGCCATTTTTGTTTCAAGATAATTATAGCCACAGATTATATAGATTAGTAAATGTAAACAAGCTGTATAGTTTAAAAATTATCATACTGACCAATTGTTTTTGCATTGAATGTCGTTGTTCCCGTAAGGTTTCAACATATCTCATTAAAAGGTTCATCTGTTGACCTGACAAGGACAAAAGGGCAGCACGTTGCAAGCGCACGGCCTTCTCGAAATCGAGGCGACGAGATTCTCCATCTATAAATAAATAGTCCATCCTTGAAAATACATATTCATTAGTAAGTCGGCTAAGGTTAGAATAATTAATTTCCTTTCAGCCAGTGACTGACCAAAAAGGTGCGTTGAGATTTAAAGAAATATATTACATTTTTATTAGAATGTTTGATGTATTAATTAAAAAAAATAAATAATTTTAAATAATTCTTAAATTCAAGGAAAATGCAATTTTCATATGAATGTTCAACATGAAACGATTTAAGTATATTACCTCTTTTAAGTTATTTTCGCTGCCAAACTTTTAGTCCTAAGTTACCTTTTTCACCTGTTATATCTTCAGAATAAAATCGTAAAAGATAATCAGTTTAAATGAAAAGCTACATTGGGACTTACATTTTTGTAGTATTATGTACTTTCAGAATTATTTATCGCATAGATATAACTTCTCATGTCTAGTTGTAATATTATAAATTAAAATTTGTTTGAAAATAAAAAAAAACTATTAATCGATTCTCAAAATTAATCAAATCAAATTAAATAATATTTTTGTTTACATTACTGTAAAAATTATATACATATGTATGTGTATTTTGAATTTTATTACCTGTGTCTTTGGTTGGCTGTATAGATTGAGTCTTGCCCTTTTCACACTTTCTACAGTCATATCCAGTATCGATAGTGACCTGTGCTTCTAAAACGGCTGGGTCAATCTTGACAGCGAGCAACGCGTCTGGAATAACACAAGATATTTAAATAAAACTAGTATTATTCGGATTTACTACGCGGATTTTATTATTTAAAAACTACATAATCCCGACGTTTCGGTTACTTTGCAGCAACCGTGATCACGGGCAGACGGGGTGTGTCACACCAATAATAAAATCCGCGTAGTAAATCCGAATAATACTAGTTTTATTTAAATGAATACTCGCGAAAATCTTAGATCTTAACACAAGATATTGTTAATCATTAATTATAGTATTTTAAAACGCTTATATCTTAAACATAAGTTATTCAAATCTAGAAGGTAAGAAACACAAAACATTAAAGTTTTCTGACATCCCTTGTATATTTTATATAAGCGGTTATAATTTCAATCGTACTTTAACGGTATTTCAGACGCCATTATACATAAAATAATCAATAAATAAAAATAATATGTGAATATATTTAAGTTAACGTATTTATTATTATTGTAATGACTTCCTTTAGATGCAATAAAATATTTTACTGGTGAATTACCTAACAACCAACTTAAGACCTAAAATAACTTTGTAATACACAATGTCATCTTCGATATAATCAAATTAAAGTCTGTACATTTAGAAATAAAATACAAATACAAAAACGAAAAATTAATTTTAAAAAAATCTTACCTAGAACCAATTTACTCTGTAAGGATTTATATTTTTTTAAACTTTCCATTTTTAATACAATAAATTTATAAATTATACAAAATTGAAGATAATGTACCTACCTGACTCCCTTTTAGATTTTCCGTTAAGACGTAATTTGAATACCGATTTTTCGTTCTGAAACAGTGATAAGTAAACTGCATATTAAAAAAGTCGAGATACATCGAATAAAAAAATTTTTATAAATATAAAAACAAAACAGATAACTATATATGACAGTTAATATACGAGTTGATTGATTTAAAATCGAACAATATAATCGTGAACACTAAAAATTCTTCGCAGTAGGTGTATGTAAACAAATAAATATTATTTACGTACAAAATGATATACAAATAGAAACGATTGCATAATGATGACAATAACGTTTGTATTACGTCTTATTATACATATTACAACTCCCATACAATTACATATACGAGCAAGAGCAATGAGTATCTATAGTTTACGTGTCCTTAAAGTAATAAAATTTGCATTACAATTATAATATCATATTGTGTTTTTTTTACATATTATATATAAATATTCAAAATTTTTGCCAACTACTATGTCTTTTTGATGTAAATTTTATTTACGCATAAAATGTTCTCGCTATTAGCAACCGACTGTGAAGCAGTTATATTTTTCTCTTAATGCCTTAGTTTTGTACATAAACTTATTTTTATATAAATCTTATTAAGATCTGTTAAATTATTTTATATCCTGTAAAACTGTATTCTTTTAAAACCATAGTAAGTGCATCTAGGAGAAAACATTTAATGCTTATAGTAATGGTGAAAAGAGATAGAAATGTTAAAAACAAAAATGAAAAAAGTGTTAAAAAAAATAACAAGGATTTCGAAGAAAGGTCAACGTTCAAAATAACTAAGTACTTACTGGAATTGAAATGTATGGTAATATTTCTTGAAATAGACGTCCTTCGCCATAAGAATCGTTGCGAATTTGTGTAACATCCATAATTATTTGTTAACAAATGAGACTTCTAATAAATCGTTAACGACATAAGCCTGCGTTGTAACTAATTCAATGTTTCGTGTATATTTGCGTCGATAGTTGAAAATATCTTACTACCCTCGAAAATATACATTTAAATTTTACTCTATAACCTTTTTTTTTTTTAAAGACGAAGCTATAAAATATGAGACAATTATATTTTCTGGTACATTTCCACTATGGCTAATTGCATTTATTGTCATTAAAGGAAAAAACTGTGCAATAACGATATAAAAATATATATTTACTTAATAATTTATATACTATTATAGATTTAAGCCTCAGTAGATAAATTGATAAATATATTCATTTTTATTACCTAATTATATTATTATATTACTACTGTAAGACGCCATCTATCGGATTATGAAGAAAGTCACTGGTTTGATAAAGCACTTATTTTCAACCTGTTTTAAAAAATGCTACATACTTCTACTAGATGGCGCTGACCCAAAAACTTTGGAAACTAAACTCGACAATCGATTTGTATAGAGTAAACAATATTTATTGATCTTTTCATAAGAGTCTATCATCACTAACATGTCAATGAAATATAGAAAATTTAATTTGTCTCACAATTTATCAAATCCATTTTAATGAATTTATTTCTTACTATTTTAGGCGTCTTATGATATACGTGAGGTATTTTAGTTAAAACTCTATTTTTTTTGTCACACGCAATGGATAATCTATAGGCGTCATCGTCGTGCGCCCGCGACTCTGTTTCGTGAATCCACGAACTGATCGGACAATCGTGATTTCGATGTAACCGTGTGCGGTCGTGTTTCTCGGGGCTCATTGTAATTCGCCACGAAAGCCCTTTAAAAGTGTTAATTCAAATGTAGTCGCCTTGGCGTGATCTCCACATTGTAAGTCATCTGAAATACGAGGGGAAAAATAAATGCAAACGTAAGTGTATTTTGTATATTTTAAATAATAGTAGAGGAATTATTGCACAACTTTCGTATAATATCTAAACTATGTCTAGTGTTTAACAGTATGGTTTGATGTGTCTTTTCAATTTCTGCTTGTGCTATTGTTCTTTAAAACTGCTAGTCATAAAACGTCTCTACCAACTTTCTAAGTCCGATTTCACTCCTGCGGTATGAAATTGCCGTTAAATATCAGCTAATTAAGTAGTATTATCTTGATACAGAGGCAATTAAAGTTCGCGTCTTGCAATGTCGAGGTAATTTCTCCCTTTTTAATCGGTGAACCAAAACGAACGGTACTTGACCCCAATCGGGTTGTCACCCGGACAATGTCCTACAAAGAACACGTGGTCCTTTAATCACCGGGCTAGCAAACTAATGCTCACACTGTGTCTCTACCAATCTGCCATATTTTCATCAATTAATAAAATATGGTAACCTTTATTTGCTCTAGGAAATTACCTTTAGCTGTCCGCCTTGAAACTATCAAATTGTGTTAATAAGTTTTGTTATATCGTAGTTTAAGGTTCGTGGAAATAAATTAAACAAATATCACAAATATGCGTAATAATTCAATACACCAAAACGTTTTCACAATACTTTGAATCAGGAAATTGTACATTACAATATTAACATTAAGATCTCTTTGATATATCCTGAATCAATCATGGTTTTAATACTGCTTCCTAAATATGCAGTTTTAAGGATGAAAATTAGACAAAATGGAAACCTAAAATACTTTATTTCTTCTTGGACAAAATATGTTAGTTTTTTCCGACTTCAGATATATCGATAATTTTTGGAAATGTAAAAATTAGACTTGCTAAAAAAAAATTGCATTGGCATTGTTGTAAATTTTAAAATTAGTTCCATTGGTTATAAATTACAAGATCCTACATTCTAGAATGTACTACGTAATACAGGAAATATTCTAATTGTTCGCATACTTTGGTTAAATAATAGAAAAGATTTCTAGTACGCTTAAACAGTCTACAATTAAAATCGGTTTGATCAATTTTATTTCTTATTAAAGTATATTCAAAAGTATGAAGAGATAATATATTATGTGATATAATTTGCGTTATGGGACGTAAATACAGCAAAATTCTCTGGAATTTTCTCGAAAATACTGTATTACGTCAAAAAAAACTACAGGTAACTATGTTGGACATAGATAAGATCAATCGCCTCTGGAATAATAATCAGCATATATATTTAATGATCATTTCCAACTTATTATATTAAATTCAAAAGAATTCAAACTCCAGGTAATTTGAAGGAATTTTTATTTACGTATTTTATTTGCTCTTTGATTATTTTAATTTTGAAAACAATTTTTGATGTATAGTCTGTGTACCTCTTAACTTTTTAACTTTTATAATAATATTAAAAGAAAATCTGTAAATGGTTAGTATTTTTTTAGATTTTTTAATAAGAACAATTTCACAAAATACTTTCTCTATATCTATCTCAAACGCTGGAAATATTGTGGAAGGTGATTTGATTATGAATATTATGAACATATAAATGACTGAATATGTATATGTACATGTAACACTTTTTATATGCTAATTGCTTCGTCTACAAACAACATGATTGAGATAGTATTGATAAAATGAGACATTTTCCTTTGCAATAAATTTCATAACGCTGAAACAATAAATCAGTGAACAAAATTCGGTGACACTTAAACCGTTCATGAAAATTGTAGAATAAAATGTTTAGATTATTATAAACATCCTAACATTGAGGTTTCCAACAGTTCAATAATGAATCGAGTCTTCAAATGATTATGAATAATATTAAATAATTAACATGCAATAGCAATGATATCGTATTTGACACGAGGAAAACCGATGTCATTTGTTTTATACAGTTTTATTAGCCATGAGTAATGTACACGCGTCGAGTAGACGATAATTTTGTGAGCCGGATAAGACACGACAATAGAAGTAACAGCAGTTTCGAACGATTTAAATAATGGAAATATTATGATAAAATAGTAACTTATCAAGGATGGACGACAAAGTCGAGGAAATTCAATGAATTTTAATAAAAGGAATACTAAACTTATCAAAGAAACTGTAGCAAGTTGGCAGAGGAATAATTTTTAATGTTTCATAACTTGATTGCAGCAACACAGATTTTTTTATGCTATAGCTTCATTGCACCAAACAGAATTTAATACAATTAGGACATAAAAATTTCGTTTTTCTTTCCGAACGTAACTTCAGCTGTACTGCTGTCAATGTGACATTGACAGACATTACTAACAGCTTTAGACATGTAATAAATAATAATGACAGTGGCAAAATAATCAAAATATTCCACGATTCCACTGCGAACGAAGCCATATCATAAAAAAGACTTAAAATAAAACGACGTCTACCGACTTCTCACACTGAGTACCGTACAGCTTTACTCTGAAGATGAAGTAAAATGAAATTTAGTTCTATTATAAGCTAAACATGGGTGCAATGTAAAATAACCAAACGAAAGAAATTACGTTGTTATCCTCTTCTATCAAAATATCATAGTATTATTATTACCGTTGTAATCTTATTGTACTGACTATGATTTAAAAAAAAAACAATAGTTTTTTTTTATGCTTCTACAGTTAATTATATATATAATCTAAGATTTTCGCGTGTACTTATTTAAATGAAACTAAGGTTTTCGGATAACACTACACAGTTTTTAGGAGATTTAAACTTATGTTTTTCTAGTACATTTGTATGAATGCTGCAAGAATGAATCCTTATATATTGTTACGTATATTTATTCCGTTTTTTTAAAAATATAATAGAAAAAAAAATAACGAGTTTTTTAAGAAGTATTTTAAACTGATTTATGAGCGCCTCAAGATAACTAAGTATGATGTCTCTTTATTTGATCACGTCTTGATTAATGGCGCCTTTTCGGAGCGGAATTATATATTGTTTACATAAATTTAAACATTTTTCTTTCACTTAAATCATCTGAATATAAATAGTAATTAATATCAAATTACCAATGGAATTTTTCTGACATTTGGCAATGACGTCAGAAGTATAAATGGAAGAAAGGCTTTAGGTAGAGCACAACTTATAAGTTAATAAGAAGAGATAGAAATAATTTCAAGTGTTCTTCTTTATTTTAGGATGTTGTATGTATTTGTATATTTCCTATGTAGTCTTTTTCACTGTGCTTACAAAAAGAATCTCCTGAAAACAGCATAAATTAGCAATTAAATGCCAATCATTACTATTTTTCCGGTTTGTCGCCAGCAACGTCGTCTATAATAAAAAACTGACGCAATAGTTTAGCATTCTGCCAATGCTATCGTTATCTTTAGCGAATTGGCACGAGATAATTACTTAAAATCAATGTCAGTGACAAAAAAAAACGCTCGGGATCCAAAAAATGTCGTATGGCGTGTGTGACTAAAAATTTTAATGAGTTCGTCGAGTGAATGGGCTTTATTTAAGGAACTGTTCGAGTAAGTTCTGAAACTTTAATAGAGATTTACGACGTGGGATTAACTCGGAATGTAAATAGATATTCACCCAATGAAACGATTGCCGCCCGATGGCAATAGTTGTCACCTGTCACTAATGTGTAACATTATTATGTTTTATGATACCCTATTAAAAATTATTAGTACCAGTGTGAATAAAGTTATAGCATAATTAAAAAAATAGTATATTACGTAAACGTCGTACGCCATTTTTAACACCAAATCTTTTAATCAGTTATACTGAATCGATTACGACTAAACTTAGAATACCGATAGATTTTCCTTAATTTTTTTAAATTTTAAACTTTTTTCTACGTTTATATATTCAATCTATAATTTCCAATAATTTTATATAAACGTGCAGCAAACTGCATTCGAAGTTTTATAGTTATAATTCCATTCTTAAACTTCTTCATAAACATCACGTTTTAAAACATTAGAAAAATTTATTATTTAATATATCAGAATAAAATGTTGATTGCGGACTGGTGAGCAGCAAAATTAAAAAAAAAATCATCGAGTTAGAAAACACTGAATCCAAATATTTTTTTTTTTATTGTTTTTAATAGTTTTGTAATAATATATCTCTATATTTCTTTGTTACAGATCACTAGCTGTCTAAGTAACTGTTCGACAGTCAGCCAACGTCAACTCAGTTTATCCCAATGGGTTGAGAAACGCCTACGATCTGTGTTTGTGGGCACACCACCGACGCGTAAGTACAAAAGAAATTAAATGTTTTTGTTTTCTTCTAATAAATACTCATGTTAAGTATAAATATAGGAAATTTTCATCAAACTTGCGTAAGATGAAGAGGACAAGCAAACTCTCTCCTATATTTCTAATAAATCTATTGTTATTATTTTTTATTCTTGTCATTTATAAGAATAATGAAAACTTTATGGAGGTTATTATAAAATTATAGAATTGTCTCTCAAAATCTTATAAGAGTTACGTCAATTATCTAAACGTCATATTCTTTAAAATTCATAGATTTCTACTGGTTTAGATTATTAATAACAATAATTGTATGAATATATTTATAAATTAATGTAGATATCATTATATTTAATTGACAATGACTTTTGATTTGTCAACATTCGCTTATAAGTAAGTAAGTAAGAAAATGGAGGCTAAATTATTATAAGAGCAGTGTTTTATTAGTAATGTATGTATCGTGTTAATAACAACCAACGCTATAAATTATCTGATAACGGTTTAATTATTATAGTCTACATCTTCTAATCAACGTACACTAAAATAATTGTATTTTTATCTATGCCTTTTTTCATCGAAAACGTCCGGCGTCTCACGTGGTCTTCCTAAAATAACTTTTTTTATCCCTTGATGCCAAGTTATTACAGCATACAGAAGTAAATAGGAATCTTCAAAACGTTGTTATTGACGGTTTTTTTTTTTTAATTTCATTGAGATCAACTTAACACAATAATATCTTTGAGTATGTTATTTACAAACAGTATCTACAGTATCGAAAAAATACAAGCAGCTGTGTAAGATTTCCCGAGTTCTTTTTTTAAAATTCAAAATACACACTTGAGTTTAATTTCATCGACAAGATTTCAATCCAGCGACTTTTGCCTTCTGGTACATTATGTTCCAATCTTTTTAACAATTAAGATGTCTTCCCTGACTCCAATGGGTGAATTAAGCATTATTACTGTTATAATATGACGAAGATTGATTAGAATTTCGTAAGAAAACGCAATGATAGGAGCTTTTCATTCTGTATGTGCATATATATTTGTATATAATGATTATATAATTATTATTTATTAACAGACTTCTTTTATTCGTATTAGAATCCATTATACAAACGTAGATGCATCCTAATGCATAGAAAAATATAGTCTACAACCATATAAAACCAGGAAAACCAAGTTCACGATAAATTAGACAAGTCACATTCATGGATTAATGCACATGTTCAAGTGCAAGTTATGGTAAATGCCAAGCTGTCACCGGTCATTGAACCCTTCGGACTTACTCTCGTCAGCAAATATAATTATTTTAGAGAAAGTGAACTTCATCTGGGCTTGTTCAATACAATTACAATACAAATACAAATACAATTATAATAATTTTTTTTGTGTATTCTCTGCCTTAATTTAATTTCTAAAATAATTTTAACACATCTATATCTAGGTCCATATTTTAATAAAAATTCGTACCTACATGACTGACTGACTTTGCAACTTTTTCAATATAAAACATGGTTACATTTGCTATTATATATGTGGGTATGAATTATATTTCAAAACTAGCTTTTTTTGCAACTTTGTTTGCTTATAATTAGTTATTAAGTTTGAATTCGGCTCAGAAAAAATGAAATAAAACGTGCTTACGAAATAGAGATATTATAACCAATCGACAGCGCCATCTACATTTGATTCCAAATGTGTTCATACTTTAAACAACTTTATGAAGTTTTTGTGTGGAAGCTGGGAAGCTTATTTATGTTAAAGAATAAAAAAACCAATTATAGACATTTTGATCAATACAAACATTTTTATTTATGCATTAGTTAGAAAGCAGCGAGTAACATAATTAATTCCTGTCTTTTGAATTGAATGTTCGTTGCATCTGTGCTGTGCAAATAAAGTCTATATATAATCTGTATTTTGTTGTGTAATTGTATGTGTGTTTATTTGATACATATTAATAATTTTGGCTCTAGAAATCAATTGTTTTTTTTTTTGTTAATTTCTAGTCATATTACTTAATGCTACTATTTGTAGCTGAAAAAAAATAGTTTTAATAATGTCATCGATATTATTAAGTGATTTATTTATATTTTATTTGACTCATGAAATTCACGAGGCAGAAGAAAAGAACATGCATTTAATAGGACTTGTTAGCATGAATAAATTCTTATAGACTAACCTGAAGTGAGAAAATCTTTTTACATGAGTTTGGAATAGTAGAAAAAATAAGAGATTAAAAACAAGCATATTTAATATAACATTAAACCTACTTATAACACTATGTAAGAAGCTATCAGTCGGGCTTAAAAGCCAAATACATGGTCACATGGTAGCGTGTGGTTAAACGGAAACATAACTTCATAAGGCAAACTAGTTTCTTCAGTAAGTTTTAAATAATATCAAGATATAATAAGTCAGCATAACCTCGTCGAGACAGAAGGAAAGAGCGCGCACGAGAAAATTAACACTGAAGGTTAAAATACGTTTTCACGGTTAAAGACAACCAATGGTAGCCATAAATTTCTGTCTACCTCTACAACCTGTGAGGCCTATGAAAAAGAGATATGGATAATGAGCCCAAGGCTATTATTGATGTACTTTATTACGTTTGCATGTTGTTCAACTAAAATAAAGGTAAAATACTAAGATTAATTCTTGGATTTTGCTAAGCTCCACCTGCTAGTGCTAATTGTGACTTACTATTATACCTATATGATCTGAAATGGTTCGCTCCAACGACATATTTTAAGCGAATGGCTGGATGGAAATGGAAAGCGAAAGCGAATGGTTTATATAAGCCAATGGCTCCACTGGTGTTTTTGATTATAGGCACAATTTTAACTAGAACATCGTTAACATAGAGATTATATAATGAAATCACAATTTACTAACAATATGAATGAAAATAGAGATTT
The DNA here is from genome assembly GCF_018135715.1 of Danaus plexippus. NCBI lineage: Eukaryota > Metazoa > Arthropoda > Insecta > Lepidoptera > Nymphalidae > Danaus > Danaus plexippus. The sequence goes on along the minus strand of NW_026869849.1, from coordinate 5,020,109 downwards.
TTTTATCATCATTAATAGATTTTTAATGGAAGAATAACGTTTGTCGTATATATTAGCGACTAAACATAAATAAAGACTAGTCTTGCTTCGAAACGAATAAAGAATGGAATGTATTTACGTATCTACCTGTGATGCACCCTTCCTTTAAGCATCTCGATTCTCGGCGATGTTAATCATTATACAGTCTAAGGAATTTACAATAAAATAAAAACGTTACAGACTTCAAACGCTTGGAATTTATTTATTCTATACCCTGGCAAATATATCATATGTTTGCGAGCATAATATCACATCTAAAAATAACTTTTAATATACTCGAAGTAAATATCGTTTATAAAATAAATACACATTCATTTTAAGATTTAATATAAGTTATATCCTCGTCTTTGCAATATCGAATTCCCGGTATTGGTAATAAATAATGATTATCAAAACGCCGACGCTCTTAGCTCTTGTTGGCGCCAAAACGTTAAGTAGAAATACTCTAAGCAGTGGGTACTTTACAACCGAAATAACTCGTGAGATATCGATTCATTGATCCCGCTCTAGACTGTTGTTCAGATTTATTGCATTTGACTTGAACATACTAACATACGTAGTAATAAATTATGTTTTGAATATAGTTATATTTTTGTTGCATTCATCTGTACGTAAATTAAAGCTCGAGTATAATTATGCGATATAAAACTTGATGTAAGATTTTTGTCGACGCTATTCAGTACCTAATGTTATACTTACATTAGGCAAAGACGAATAGCTTCTTTTTTTTTTAATTTCCGCACGGCATTCTGTTCTCCTAGTAGGCAAGGAGGATAGATACCATATTGCTTTTATTCATTTTAACAGATAATTCATTACTTAAATAGTTATATATCTACAGATTTATATAAAAGAGTTTGTATTGTTAAAATTTACTCAAAAAATCTATGTTGTCATTATCTTAAATTGTATATCTCGCCTCTCAAATTGAATGTAATCTCTTTATTCAAACGCAAACAAACTTCCTCTATGCAAATACATGTTTTTAATAATTACTTATTAGGAATAATTTAATAAGTTTAATTATGACATTTTTTTTTGTGGATTACGATGTAAATATCGAGACATATATTGGCAAAAAAAATGTAACTAGCTGTCACCTACAACTTGCGGCATTTTTTCAATTGGATGTACCTAGCTTGTACGTAGATTTAAGGGATTTTCAAGTAAATTGGCTTAAGTTTTGCCTTAGCACAGCGATCTAAAAAGATCTGTAAAAATCCTTTCAGCCGTTTCAGAAAAATAGAGATTTTTTTTTTTAACTTCACTTCACTAAAAATACAAGCCATACACAAAATTATGTAACTCATTGTTAAGTACAGGTACATTCCCACGCTATAGATATTCATCATAGACGAAACCTGAACGTCATATCCAAATAGCAACTATGATTTAAGAAAGATACGTTCGCTGATATCAATAATATATTTTTAATGTTTAAAATATTCGATGGGAGTTATTTAAAAATATACATTACCGGGAGAGAACATCATCATAAAATATATAAAACGAAACGATTGCTCTGGCTCCCGTCAGTATTGATTTACTTTGGGAATCTTTACACGGACGGACGTCCTTTTTTTATATATATTTGTAACATCACATCACCAGCGAGTGCACGGCAAGTTATCCAAGTAATTTCTATTTATCAAAACACATCGCTTTTATTGTTACTAATAAATGTGAGAAAAATTAAGGCTTTTTGGATATAGGCACGTTTATAACATTTTCACATAAAAAAAAACTTAACGAATTTTCATATATAACTAAAGCTAATAATTGAGAATAATACGAATTCTAAACGGCTTTAAAATCAAAATGCACTGGCAAACCCGCGGGAAGCAACTAGTTTTAAATGACACTAAGGTTTTATAAGGTTGTTATCATTATACTCATGTATCTAGTTGAGTGACAATGAGCTAATTATATCTTAGTGTAATAGGAAGTGCAACAGGAGACGAGTTGCTATGGCGCCTAGATTCAAGATTCAAAAGCCTTCGCCTAAGTGCACGGGTACTCTATGCACTGATGGGGCCGATTTCTTAACATATATATGTATGTAAAGTTTAAACATAATCTGTTATATAAATTTTCCTCCATATAAAAAAACAACCAACCAAACAAAATTAATCCCTGATTAAATTAAACTTATATCAAATATCCCGTCGCAGTTGCTAAGTCACACGTCTTGGGTATTGGAACTTTTTAGTCAATTTTAATTCTTAATTTAACTCGCATTAGTATAGCAAATATTTAAAAAATGCTTTACGATGGCACCAAATAATATTACGTCTACTTATGCGTATTAATTTTGTTACGTCAATCAAAATATTTAAATTATATTACGCAAGTTTAATAAATGCTTATCGCGAAATATAACAAGCGAATTTAGGACATTTTAAATGACGATAGTATTTTTATATAAGCGTTAAACGTATTTTAATATATAATTCGTTAAGGTCTTCCGTTAATGAATTTTCAAAAATCATTTAAAAACAGTTAGGTTTTATAGAAAATATATCGGATATCTGTTTAAAAATGTTTAAAAAAAATTAAATATCATAAATCTCTTTAAAGTATTTATTCACTAAATCTTGTTCTCTTTAGTTCACGAATATATTACACGTATTTAAAAAAAAAATCAAATCGTTGCAAATATCCATGTGGTAAATATTTTTTATTGTATATTGCAATTAAATTATAATTTCATGATGAGGACCTTATAGGTCCTTATGACGGGGTCGGTTATTATTAGGCGATTGTTTAAGCTACACGTGTAAAATAGGCAGTGTAAGATTTCAGCATCGGGCAAACAGTAGTGCATTCGTTAGACATCATCTAGACTGGCCGTTTTCATCGCTGATAACAGTGAACTTAGTTATTATAAAATATTTATATATTTTTTAGTCATTTAATATATATATAATAATTTAATACCTCTATAATTATGTTTGATAACATGAGAGGTATCTTTTATTGATACTGTGATAACGGAATGCTAACTGAACTTACATTATTGAGTGTTAGTTGTGATCAAAGGGTTGGACATTTTATAGCGAATGCTAGTGACATATCATAGTACGTTTCGTTCGGTGTGTTTTTTGTGTTCAATCAAAAACAATCGCCAGGTATATTCCAGTTTTTAATTAATTATGGTTCCTATAAAAAACAATTTAGTTTTCCGATTTAGTAATTAATTCTTAATTTTTATTACTTTCATATACTTTTTTCGAACTAAATAAATATTTAAGAATTTTTTTTATTAATAATTTTTTACTAAACACATACGTAGGTATGTATGTATTAATTTTATGAAAAAAAAATTTTTCGAACCAAAGTTTAACCGTTTTTATTTTATTAACGAGTATTTTAACAAAACTATTTTAAAAAGTGCTGTTGTTAGAAATAATAAATGAATACTGCCAGAATTAGTTTAGGTATTATGCAATCATATTGACACAACATACTCTTGAATGGACGATAGTAAAGAATAACAGTCAAAGACGAGTAACAGTAATAGTAATAACAATTTCTTATTGCGACATCTTTATTTGAATGATAAAATTTCGCTGGATTTAGATATTAATTAATAAATATTTGTGTAAAACAAACACGTGATGAAATGTTAAAAATAAAGATACTTAGATTGACGACCTTTTCCATTGTTACAGGGCTCAAAGATAAAAGTGGTATCAGGTGTTAAAATACACCAAAACTTAAGAGTGAAGTCAAATGCGGACTCTGAGAGGGGAGGCAGCATCACACCCAATCTAGACGTCACCAACATCTTTGATGGTGTCCACCCTACTGGAAAACGTCATCTACACGCGTTGTCACTTCATTGTTATTAAATTCCTCAACATTTTCTTTATTTTATAATATATATTTTTATAACATATATATTTGAACAAAATGAGCAAAATTCTTAAAGTAGTTGGAGCCTCCTGGCTGCAAACCAAAATAAGCTCTTATATACTGGCTTTCCTTGGAATTCTTGCTATTTTAGCGCTCTTCTTTGGACAATTTGAAAGGTATGTATATATTTTTTGTTTTGCTATAATCTTGTATAGTCATAAAATATACTACTATATAATATACGTGACAAATTGACGAATACAATGTAACTTATTTTGAAGTATCGCAAACGTGAATCACTTAAACAAATATTTGTATAACTAGATACTTAATAAAACGGAAAAATAAGACGTTAATAGTCATGTTTTCTAATAAGTCGTTGCATTAGTTATGTGTCACACATTTGTAAACAGGTTTTATTCAAGTAAATTGTAAAGCTGGCCGAAGATAATAACTAATCATTGTTCTGTCAGGCGCCTTCCGTGACGTTTAGGCAAATAAGTCACCCAATAACAATATGGCGTAATATTATTTTGCAACTTTACCATTGACGTAGGTACGGAGCAATTTAAAAATATTAGTTTACGATAATAAACAGCTGCAAGCTTGATTCCACTCAGGAATACTGCGCTGTTTTAGGCCACGGTCGATCGTATTATGGAGAATATTTAGTTCCATAATCATTTTACAGAAATTTTATTCGTATCTCGCATTTATTTATATCGTACACTCAACATAACAGTTTATTTAGGGAGAACTTACATAGACAACAACACAGCTACGACAGACCCAGTCTATTATTACGAAATCATCAGAAAAACTTTAAAACTGTTGTTGCTTAAGAAGAATATTAGGAATTCTTACTGAGGAAGTAGTCTATAGGAGAAAAACAGATTCTATACTATAAAAACATCTTATTTACAAATATTCAAGTATGTAAAACAATAGTACCTTTCAAAAATTGACTTTGAAGGTTCTGAGAAATATCAGTTCAGGAAGGTAAATGTAAACGAAATTTAAAATAAACTGCAGTTTTTATGGATTCGGTTTGCATCAAAACTTTATAACTGCGTGTTTCCTGTTTATAGAAACGTTGTATCAAAATAATTATAATCGTACATTAGTGTACCATTAATATTATATCTTTATAGCTTCAACTACTGGTTTGTTTGAAAGGTCGGTTATTCCCTCTCATAAAACATAAAAAGCTATGGCGTCGTAATTCTAAAGTTCTCTTTTGGCTGATTTTTTTTTCTTTTTATTAGACATAATATAATGATAAGCTTATTCGTTTTAGAATCCAAGGAGACGGAAATTACGCAGCAACTGTTTTCTATTCAGACAAAACCGGATATCGCATCGAGTACTGGGGTGAGAGCAACGATCTTAAGGATATCGCACGGGGTGTCGCTCGTGCATACTTCAGAGGAGATATCGAAACAAACGGGTCAGTAACCTTATAGACGTTTATTGTAACCACTGACTGGTAATCAATTAAAAGGGACTATTTTAAGCAAATCAAACACAAAAACTTTGATTTTTACAACGTAACTTAAACAAATTTTATTCCAAAGGTGGTCTTTATTAGAAGTTGAGACGGATGGCTCTTATCCAGACGAAATCCAAGCTTACGCAGCCGGCATAGTTGAAGGTGCTCTGACCTGGTACCTTATTCACGTGCACTTAGAGAACACCATACGGGCGAAATGCGAAGATCAGCCATTAGAGAAGAACTGCGATAAACTGAGAGACGCTTTGGACAAGTCAGCGAATATTTGGAAATATTACGCGGCGGAACGCGCTGCGTCCGATCCGTTTTGGCATCATGTGAGTTTAGAATAGATTTGTAATATGAAAATTCCAATAACTTTCCGACTAGATATATTACATTGGACGAATAACAATTGCTCATCGGAATAATTTAGACCGTACTACGAATTTAAAATGAGACTTCCGCTGGGACGGAAAATTTTTGTATTGAATATTTGATAATAATGTTGGCAGGTTTCGTTGTACTACACCCAGATCAGAGGGATTTATACGGGCTGGAAATACGGTATAGAGAAAAGCATGCTGGAATATGAGACCGATATATCAGATCTGTATTGGTTGAACGCGATGGCCGAGGTGGAGGAGATCCAGCACAAACTGAACGTTAGTGTGGAAGACTCTGTGTTCGCCGGTCTGCCCAGTCTATCGAGCTCTCTGGTCAGGATAGTGAATGAGTCAGAGGACGGTTCCGTTAAGAAGCTGTTTGTGGCACAGGACGCGGCTGGAAGGTGAGACGGAACAATGGAACAATGGACATTCATTCGCATGATAAATTCATAATATGTATGAAAAGCGTTTAGCCTTTGAGTTTACTACAGCTGCGTTTCTATAAATATTATGATTGTGATATCCTTATCGGAATTAAAGGTTACGTTGCTTTATTCATATAGATTTTATTTCTTTCTAGTTATTCGTCAATGACGAGAATTATGAAGAGATACAAACTTAATTATCACGTAACATCGAAGGACTCGATGCCGGCTCCGGGAAGTGACGTACAGTTCACGGGTTATCCGGGCTCTATAACCAGCCAGGACGAGTTCTACGTCATCAAAGGAGACAACCACCGTCTAGCTGTCACGGGAACGCCATTGAAAATATACAACAACAAATTGTGGAAGAATATCAACATCACTGAACAGGTAACCTGTCAGGTAGAGCGATGTACGAGAATTTGTTGCCAATAATTATTGACTTATGAGTGTGCTATGTTAAAAAAACACTTAGACTTACATTTTAATAATAAAATATTTCTCGTATAATTTTTTTGTTCTTTTTATTTCGATACGAAAATATTATTGAGCAAGCTCGCTTTCTATACTGAATTTTACCTTTCACGAATGCAGACTGGATTCATTTAAATTATATAAATAGACATATTTATATCCATTGATATAACTTTAAAGAAAATTTGTTTTTTTTATGTAAAAAATCAAATTTTCTCACTATTATGTAGTATGTGTGTAGAGATCTCAAATCATTGTATTTCGTTCAGGTACCAATAGGTCCTCGAATTACAGCAGCAAATCACCTGTCGTCTAATGTTAGTTCTTGGGGACATACTATAGCCAGAAGCAATTCCGGCACCGCCTGCAAGCAGTGGCTTGTGGTGGACTTCAACAAGATGAAACATGTCGGCGGTAGACACAGCGACAAAGACACCATCACGGAGACAATGCTTGACGAGTTAGTATATGTTACCAGTACTAATTATAATATACTAGAACTCTTAAAATTATTTTTATGACTTAATTAAGTATAATATTGAAACATAGTAATTTTGTAATGGCAACATTTAAGTATCAACTAGTATTTGGAAACTAAATACTGACTTCGGCCATTTTGTAAGACAACACTGAAAGTAACGCTGAACATTAAAAATCAAGGCTGAAACTGTACCTCGAACATATAATCATATAACGTCTTTCGATATAAAAAAAATATATTCCAAATTTTAATTTTAATCTGCATTCACTCATATTTTTCTTGTAAATATCGCGTATAGATTTGATTATACATGTTACGCGTTCCATAGCTTTTGGTTAAATTGGTCCTGTATTATCTGAGTATGTTCACTCATTAATCAATTTCTTTTTTTTATCTTAAAAAAAATATTTTTTTATTTTTATAACTTATAAAATAAATCTTACGTAATCACTACCTTGTCATAAAATCATATCGTGAGTGGAAACTTTAGAAGTAGATTTGTTGATTTTCCGATGAGACATAACAAACAAACGGACGCTCTCATCGATCTTAATTATATCTTGCTGATATGTAGTTGTAGAATAACGTAGATATTGTATTCATAATAAAGTATAATGGTAACTTTGCTCTAACTATTTCTAAACATTATTTTGTCACTTGAAACGCATAGGTATATTTCATTTGACATTTTCAGTTTAAGTGACGTTTCTGCTTTACTGCGAAAACAAATTGAAAAAATTTAAACAAAACTTTCGCGAATTCGATCCCTAACACATACATAGTTTTATTTAAACGTGCGCCATAAGAAACTATATTTAATTCAAATCACACTTTCTTTGTTATTAATTAATTATCAAGGACTTCATTGACGTACCTAAAACAAAAATTATTCAAATTTCGAACACACGAACTTTTATTATAGACATAACACGATTTGTAACAAATGTATTAAAACTATCAAACATTAACTTCTAGCGACACAAAACACACCGTTGTTCACCGCGCCGGCACAGGTCGTGCCAAGGGTTTGTTATGGCTGATCGAGCAAGTCCCGGCTCGCACTCACTCCGCAGACATCTCTGAAGCCTTCCTTGAGAAGACATACTGGGCTACGTACGGACTGCCATTCTTTGTTGTGAGTTGTTCATTTCTTTAAGTTAGCATTCCCACGTGTTCGAGTAATGAGCATATTGGGAACTGTCATTTTGTGATTGTCATTTTTATGTCAATGGATTTTTAATCTGTAAATATTCCAGTTACTTCAATCGCATATAAAACAAATTTTGTTGATAAGTACATTTTTATCCAAAATAATGATTATTGAATTGAGTCCAATTAGTAATAAAGATTTCGTTTGTTTTAAAAAACTGTCTTAATTAAACATAGACTATTATTTAGTGAATGGCAATATGTATGCACTTGGCAAAATATTTCACGAATTCGGTATGAATGAAGCCATAGTTTATAACTTAATATGTATAGACACGGATGAGCCTGTGCAAGCATCGATAATGTCACCCTTTTCTTTCTTTCATTCTATCACATAGAAAATTGCATTAAAATCAATTCCGGAGCTCATCTATGCAAGGAATATTTAGGCCACTTTTTCTTCATAATATAGTGTAACTATGCTATGGATGCATAACAACAAAAATTTACTTATTTTTTTAGGACATAGCAAACGTAACGCACACAACGAAAATGGAAGAGCTGTTCGGAACGATGTTCTCAGAGACATCATCACCAAGAGCAATAATTTTCCAAAACGGTTATAAAAATGCGACAACTTTAGAGAGCGTTATAAAATTAATGAGAACTAATAACAAAACTGCGTATAACGAAACTAGAAACAAAATAAACTGTAACGACGACAACAGCTGTATTCTTAAAGAAAGTGAACATTGGAACATCCTTGGTCTAAGAGGAGACTTGCTTGAAAAACATAAAGAAGCTTACGGTATTATTGATACTAAAGTAGTGAGCGGTAAGAATTAAATATATATTCCTATTTGTTTCATTTTAAGAATTGTTTATTGACATTAATTTAATGTTTCAGCTGATTCAAAGGACTCTCTGGATTTCGTTGCAATATCAAGTCCACAGTTCACTGAGACTAAAACAGAAAACGCGTCCAAAATAAATAAAGGGAATATAGCGTCCACGTATACGGATCAATTCGATGACGTGCCAATAATAAATGGTTTAGAAATACGGGATCTTATAAAACAACAGCAGGAGGAAGCGGAAAGAGAAACACTGGAGCTACTAAACAAAGACACCGTTAAACCTTTCCAGTGGTCGAAAAGCGAGTTCAAAGATGACGCTCACGAAGGTCTCCCGGACATGTGGAACTTTGGTATCTACAGACCGAATTGGTCCTGGTGAATCTCTAGCTTTTTTTTTAATGGTCGTCAATTTGTTTCCAACCAGTAATAATAATTTTCCGTCCTACAGATTGTCTTATAGAAGAATAATTTTTTTTTTAATTTATAGAATCTTGAATTATTTTAAAATCATGTCTAGCTGTGTAGCATTATCATTGTAAATGCGTTTCAAATGTACAATTTATCATTTATATCATGAATTTTTCATCAATTACAATCTGGGAAAGCCAATGTCATTTAAATGTTTATTTTAATCTGTGTGTCTTACATATACATTTTTTAATTTTTATTTAATTTAAAATAAGAATATTATCTATGACCTAATAAAAATGAAGTGACTCAGCTTATGTGTATGAGGATGATGTTGATGCTGCTCTCGATAATAAATAAAACATCTTTTGTGGCAACTTTATTGTTTTATTAATTCCAATATAATTATAAACTTCTATATTTATACAAAGATCTTACCTCAGGAAGTATTCTCTTACGGGCAACCCAACCAACCAACCAAAGTATTAAATACGCAGTAGTCACTGCAAACGCTGTCGGTGCAAGGTGAAACACATAAAATGAATCATTAAAAATAACAACAGGTGATTTCTGAGGCAATGTTTAAATATCTCCAGTGACGAATTTTTTTCTGATACTAATTTATTCCTTTGTTTTGCCGCACGAATGGTAACGGAGTTATTGTAGTGTTTATTACAATATCAGGATAAAATAGATTTTATAACAAAGAGTTCTGTAATATTGCCAAATTTCCAAAAACCCAATGTAAATCTTATGTAGGTAATTTGCAAATCGTTTAAATGTACTTAGTAACTATTCTAACGAGTCCTTTTTTTATATGTAAAAAATATAACCCACAACAGCGCGCCTTAACAATTTATGTATTGCCAGAAATACCATCATAGGGCTAAATGACTGTTTGCAAGGAAAGTAATTGAGGGTTAATTATTTGTAAGTCCCCTCGAATCTTAGTATTTGTTTTTATGGAAAAATATCCCATTACTTTTTCCTAATGAAATTAATAATTTTTGATAACAATATGAGTAGATAATTGCTTAGCTTAAATCTTATTCAGCATTTATCAATCTTTTAAAAAATAAATATTTCTTTTGGAGGAAAAACATACTTATTTCAATAATTAATCATTAAACACACCGGTTATTAGATTTATGAAAAATTAAATAAACAAAGTTTAAGTAAGAGCAAATCTTTTAAATTTTGATGTAATTGGAATGAAATTTTAAGGATACCCACAAATGGTGCTATTAAAAATTAAACATGTTATGAGAAATCTAGACTTATTGTAATTTATTTGGTCATAATAATCATATTGTAATTTATTTGGTCATAATAATCACAAAATTTGTGAAAATTATATTGCTAAAAATATATTACTAAAAACATTAAAAATATATATGTATTTCTGAACTTAGCAGAGTGTATCTCATCCTTTGCCTTGATTTATTTTATGAAGTGTAAAATTATTTGACATTTGGTAATTGGCACTTGACATATATATCAAAACGTATGAGAAAAACAGCAACAAATCTAATAATATAATAGATTAAGAAATATTTGTAATTAGTCATATCTGTTGAAAAATTGCGAAATATTTTAATGCAAATAGTAACTTTCATTAATAATGAACTTTTTCAAAAAGGCACCAACAGTGAAAGGTAAACAATTGTGAGTTTTTCAAAGTCGTGAATCATAATTCTGTGACATATCATAAACAAAAACTATTATTTTTTAGAACAGCAACGAGAAAATGATCGTGAACTTCGTAAAGCAGGCAGAGATTTGGAACGTGATAAAAATGCATTGGAAAGAGAAGAAAAGAAGTTGGTTTGTATCCACTAAAGTATAGCAAAGAAAAAAATCTCTCGAAGATCTAATTTCAATCTATATTTTGTAGGAGTTGGAAATAAAAAAAATGGCAAAAGAAGGAAATAACGAAGGTTGTAAAATACTTGCTAAGCAATTAGTACAAATGCGTAAGCAGAAAACTCGTATGTATGCAGCTAACAGTAAGGTACAAATTTATGATTTAAAACTCCTTTCGCTAACGATTTTTGTTAATATTTAAAATTTGATATATTACAGATATCCAGTGTACAAATTCACAATAAAGCAATGGGTGCAAATATAGCCATTGCAGGTGCAATGGGTACAACAGCCAAGACCATGGGCAACATTAACAAAATATTGAACCCTGCACAAATATCGAAAGACATGGAGGCATTCAAAGTGGCCAGTGCTAAAATGGATATGACTGATGAAATGAGTATGAATATTTATATTTTTTTTTATTATTTATTTTTGTTTCTAATTTTAAATGATTTTTTCTTCTAGTTTCAGAAACTTTAGATGACATCATGACTGAGTCTGGGGATGAAGAGGAAACTGAAGGTGTTGTCAACCAAGTCCTTGATGAAATTGGTATTGAAATAAGTGGAAAGGTAAAACCTCAATACAACCAAGCAAACTGCTTTTTAAATATTATAGAAACATTAGCCATCATAGCTGCCAGCCGCTGATTATTAGTAACTTCTTAAATTTCTGGCATTCTCCATAGATTTTCTTGCTTAAGGATATGCGAGCATCAATTGCCGATTTAATGTTTATTTAATTATAATGTATGTTCCCTATTGTCATATGAAGGCTCACTTGCTGACCAATACATGATAATTGACTATAATTCAAATTTATATCATGTTGTAAAGGAACATTACTAGACATGCCAGTCCTCAACTACTGCCAAATAATTTGAGATAAAAAAAAATCTAGTACACATTTTCTAACTGATTGACACTTATGTTTAAACTGATACCTTGTCTTAGTATTAGTTGCTCAAATAATAAAATAAACCCAAAAGTGTAAAGGAAAAAATAATTTTATTACATCAACTTCCAGATGGCCAATGCACCTTCAGTTTCTCGCAACAGAGTTGGTGAATCCACATCTGACATTGACAAAGAACTTATGGCGCAGCTAACAAAACTCAAGTCATAGATTTGTTGTATTTAAAAAATATATATTTAATATTATACAAAACAAACTGACTATTACTAAAATAAATCTAACAAAATGTTTCTTTTTTTAAATGTTTAATATTTAAGACCAAAGGTGAGGTACTAATTTGAGAGTTGTTTTATTCAAATAAATCAGCAGTTCTTCTATTTCCTTCCAGAACTATTTTATTTAAAACTAAATAAATATTCAATTATATAAGAACTATATTTTTGAGATACATCACGAATCATATTTTACTGAACTGTGATATATGTATTGCAAATAAATTCAATTGAAATTAATTTAAACTTCTTTCATTACCACCATTATAAACTTTTTGCAATCATTCATTTGTCTGAATTTATCATATATTTTAATCTGAAGTCTAAAATGAGAAAGAATTTATTTAATCTTCATTAGCCAAAAATTTGTTGATAAATCCACTTGGCTTAGGATCGATTGTCGGATTAAAGTATGACATGATATGACCTTTCTGTTGCCAGTTATGTGTTATCTCTTTCAAATTCATGTAGCCCTGGTAAATTAATATACAAACTCCTTATTAGATAGTAAAAAAACAACTAACAAAAAAGAAATATGTATTTAAGGAATACCTTGATTACTAGAACATCAATAACTCTCAAGTCCGTTAAGCAAGCATTCTTATAGAAAAATTCCCTAAGCTTCGACTTGCATTGTGCTTCACTTTTTTGAATATCAAAGTGTTTTGCTGCAGTGTAAAGTTTTTATTTAAACAAGTATTCAGGAATAGGTTAAGGTTAGGGGCACTTATGAATAGATTTTTTAAATGGAGGCTACATATTGGCTAGAAATAGACATTTTACTAACCTATATAGGGAATATAACGATAGTATCCTCGATACAATCCTAAGACACGCCTATGTGCCTCAGCAGAATCTAGTGATAGCACAGGCTTAGCAACTTTACTACCAGCTCTTACTGCTTGAGCCATTTGATATACTTATAGAATTTTTTTGTCACACTGTGAAGTCATTTTACATACCTGTCAAAAAACATATTTTGTTTTCTTTCCAAAAAGGTCCTACTACTATAAAAAGCAAATGTATATAATGAACACTTACTTTGCTTGTTAAATTTATTTGTTTAATTTTGTAATATGAAAAATCAAACTAAGATAATTTTGGGTTAATAAAAAATTATACTTACAACCTAAAATGATTGAATTAGATTTTAAATTTAATGTGGGAGTAACATTGGCTAATGAATAGGTTTTCAAAAAAAAAACAGTAATAGGCTATTTCACATGTACTATACAGATAATAACATTTCCTTAAACAAACTAAATAAATCATTCAACTCCCGAGAAGAACTTTGAAAGGAAATCTTTAGGCTTAGGTTCTTCAGTAGGCTTGAAATATGCCATTATATGCCCCTTTTGCTTCCAGATGTTGACAGATTCTTTTAATTCCATTTGTCCCTGTAATAATTGTAAAAGTGTAAGTCAAGATTTTCTTAACTTTCTCTTTATACTTATATCTTCTGATATATTTCATATACTCAAACGGAGACAATAAACACAACCACATGTCATATTTTGTATGTTTCTTTTTGCCTAATGGTCTTGTAGTTGATGTAATGAAACGGCAATCTAGTATATATATGTATTGTAATATTATAATTTACAATTTAATCATTGAGATGAGATTACAGTGCTAAGTTCCGATAGCGACTGTTGACAGAAACATAATAATTTATTAATTTAGTATGTAACATATCAAATATCAGTTTGTTTCTAAGTGCCAATATGGAATGTGATTTTCGCTTACATTAATAACAACATAACATATAAAACGTAGGCACAACTTCAATCCTAATAGATTTCTCACATAACTGCAACATAACTTATTTTCATATCACTAAAATACATGAATTACCTTGATAACGAGGATATCAATAACTCTAATGTCAGTCACATCCTTGTTCCTTAAAAAGATTTCCTTTAGCTTAGCACGGCATTGTTCTTCTGATTTTGGGATATCAAAATCTTTGACTGCAATATACAGCTATTATTATTAAATATTTTCAGTGACGATATTGAAAAGTACTTGATAAGACTGTTTTTGCATTATACATTATATGATGACATAACTTCTACAAACCTATGTACGGGATTTGACGATACCAAGCCTTGTACAAATTTAACACTCGCAACCTCGCCTCTCCTTGAGTTACAGAAAGGACTGGCTTAACGGTTTTAGTGCCAACTTGTATGGCTTGTCTTGCAGACATTATTGAAATATAGAGTTTAGAGTTCACAAATCCCAAATATATGGTCAAAAATATTTCGTTTTCGATTGACAGTCAAGATCATGTTGTCAACATGACAGTTGTTTTTTATTGCAAGTGCGAAGCCAATTATATAGATTAAAATTTTAAGATACATATACGTTTATTATAACTCAAATTATTATTAGTCTTCTACTAATTGCGATAAAAAATTAAAAAATATATAAATATTTCAGCAACATTTATATTTTTCAGCTTTGTTTTCATCGAGAAGATGTTTGTAATATATGAAGGAATTATGTGATTAGGGAGATACACACAGGACTTCCAGGATTCTCATTGATTATAAATTATAATCATAATTATACATAAGGCAGCTGTTTGAAATTCTTACAAATTTCTGCCAGGTAGTGGCGCTGTTCCACAAAAAACCAAATATACCGCTCGAGGCATATAAACATTTATTATTTATATTTCATTGTGGCTTAAGTGAATAACATTTTATGTGGGTAGTGATTAGTAAGCGTACACAATCTTAACTCGACTTAAATTATGAATAAAAATACAGCTTAAGTATGTTAAAAATATTATTACAATTTTTTTAACTTTTTACTTAAAAGTAAATTAAGAAAACATGACGAAACGAAACTTATTAAATATTTACAATAAGGACAAATTACACGAACTTCAATTACCAAATAAACAACAACGATATCACATTTCTATCTTTACAATGACAATGGACATGTTTTTGCTCCATGCTTTGGTATTAATTCGGAACTATATGGATCTATTAAGAAGGTGTCCTTCATTCGACCAGGCATATATGTAAAAAATATATCCCTGAAATTAAGAAAATAATGTGTTACAAAATATCAGATACATATATATAATATATTGTGTCACGTTAAATATACTTACAAAAAAGCTTTGCTTGGATATGCGTCATACTTCGTGGTCGCCCACCATAGCCTAGTCTGATTGAGTTGGTTCAGCCGGTTCCGTGTTACGAAATCATTGAGGAGGATTTCAAACTGTAATTATTAATAATTCAGCTATGAATACTCAAGACTTTAGAAATATACTCAATATGTATATTATTTTATTAAGGATTTATATTATAAATATATTTTTTCTACAGCAAATACGACAAACGTCAATTAATTTATTTTGTATACCAGTTTCTGAACCAATTGTCTATGGGACCAATTCAAGTGCTTCAGTTGTTTAAGTGTGAAGGGTATCCTATATGCACGCGCTCTAAAGTCTATGTGCTTTAAATCGAGCCACCGTCTTTGTGATTGTAGAAGGAATTTTCCTGTAGATATTATAATTTTTATACAATAACCTGAGGTTTTTTTAACGCAAATGTATGTAAAAATGATCTTACAGTGAAATAGTGTTATAATTATTGTTACTTAATTTACTTCAGTAATAATAATACAAAAAGTAGACATAGATTTTACATGGATGAAAATATGGCATTCTGCGTTCACAATCAAATATCTTTTGTTCCTGAAAAATTAGAACAATCGTTATTCCAAACTACTTACTACTCTGCTCCGGTGTAAGTGTACCCTTCACACGTCTCCTCACCCACTCTTGCAAGTTGTTTAATAAGCACGCTTTAGGTAAATGTGGTATTAACAAAGGTGTTTCAGACAACTCCGCTAGAAATGCCTAAAATGTTTTTTAATAATATTATTATTAATAATTTGGAAACGGTATAATTTGTCAGAAAATTTATTTATATACAGTACCGCAAGTAATTCTCTCTCTTTTAAGCCTGATGGCAATATTGTCGGCATTGATGGTTCGGGCTGGAAAAAGGGTAGATTTATGTTTTGGAAACATTGTGTTCCATATATAATTTAAAAATATGCCGTAGTAGACTATGTAGAATTACCGTAGGCTCTTGAGACAGTAAGGATTCCCGAACTGTGTTCCTTATAAAGTCCTCCATGGGATCCATTTGGTAAATCTTTGCTTTGTCCAAGAAAAATGGGCCCTGTTTTGTAGGTTGGTAGAAATACTTCTCGGTGGGTCTGCCTTCGTTATAATAGTCATAAAGATGACCACATTTACACTTTGATTTCTTCAGATAGTCCATCACTGTGTCCTCCCTTGAAGTTTTCGATTGGAAAAACATTATATATAATGGGAGTAATTAAAATTGCATAATAATATAATTGAAGCGAGCCGAACGCTAGACTGGCAACCCAGTTCATTCATCCACGAAGATGATCTCAACAACCGAATGTCCGATCGAGTCGAGAAATTTTGTTCAAAAGCGCTTTTATTTGGGGGTGGTTTTCATAAAAAAATTAGATCGGACCACCATTTTCAATTTTACAGCCGGAAAATAGAACCTATGTCCAAAATAACGATTCGGTACCAAAACGCTAAGTCGCTTCAATCAACCTGAACAAAGCTTTTTTTCGAGCACAACAATAAAAATGCGAAGGATGGTGGTGGAAGTGGATCTCCTAGTATTATAATGAAACAATAGCAGTTATATATATTTTACCATTTAGATAAACAGGAACAAGATTCTTCACAGATTTCCTTCACGTCCCTTGGAAACTTCCAGTATCCGTGGATGACGGTAATGAATTCTCCGTTGTAACAAACGATTCCAGCATTTATTGGTATGTAGCCGGTTGGTAATAGAGCAACGTCTATAACCAGGATAAATATTAAGCCCGAGTTTAGATCATAAATGTAATGAAAAAAATATATATTCAAGATGAGAGGTTGGAATTATAAAGGTTAGGTGAGACTATTGGAGATACAGTTACAAAGATGGCATAGGCTGTTTGATGGATGATTACTACTGATTATCATATTTTTTGTTTCTTAGCTTTTCTAAGGGTCGAGAGTTAAGTTCTGACCAATATTGGGAACGATATTTGAAATATAAACATTTATACAATACTATTTAATAGAAATCGCGGTCTTCCTCCTAAAAACGAAACTCCCCCAACGTGGTATTGAACATTCTTATATGGAGATTTAAATCTCGGCTTAGCTCGCTTCTTGAGCATTCTTAATTTATTTACATATGCGACCATTTTCGGATCCGTGTTGCCTATAAAAAAAATGCTATAACTTAACTTTCACGAATCAATCAGGTTACAATAAAGGTATAAAAAAAGTGCGTTAAATAATTCTTACTTATTTACGCTAAAAATATTAAGTGGTACCTTCTGTGTTTAAAGTACTCTGTGCAATATGGTCTACATCCAGTAATCAAATTAATATATACTAACGTAAAGTACTCGGTGGCTCCCAAAATTTGTAATTACATATCCTTTCGCTTTGCTTCTCTTTCTTATTCCTTTCTTTTCGCTTTTCCAACTGAAAAGCAAATAGTTCTATAGGTTTTTAAAAACTAAGACATAAGAAAGAATAGTATTAGTAATTAAACGTACAAATCCGTGGTCTTTGCAAAGTCTTTCATAGCTCTGTAATGTATAAGGTTATTTTATTTATAAGAACATATACACTTACAATATACAGATTACAGATCAATGTGAATATATAATACATAGAATTCACCTCTTCACTACGCAAACGAACTTTGTAACCAAGAGGTCGACACCTTGGTTTGGGTTTTTTATTTGAATGATTACTATAACACGGTATGTAGCATTTCTGTAAATATTCTCCGTAGCGAACCTTCGGTTGAACATTCTTCTTTACTTCTAGAAATTGCAATAAAAATTTAACAAAAGATTTCTTGTGTCATATAAAGAATTGAATATAATGAACTCTACTCTGCTCTGGGACAGTGGGCGGTGGCATGGACGCGTATGTAAGATCTTCCAAGCGCTGAACGCATTCCTCCAAATCCACGAATACCAAACACGACATCAGAATCATTGCGTTCATATCGTATACTAAAAATATATCACACAAGAACAAATTTGCAAGCATTAGGAGTCAATCATTACTCTATCAAGAGTTGGTGCCGTCAAAGAAAATGTGTTTCGGACTTATTATTGTATGAATGATGAAGAAAACTTTTATCTGGTCTTCCAATGACCATAATTATTGAAGTATTCGAGAGGTAAAGTCAAATTTAGATTAATAAAATACTGAAGCCAAAGCCGGAGGACCGTTTTATTTTAATCTGTAGGTAGTCGTAAAAATCTTAGATACCATTATGTAAGCCAACGGCTACTCATGATTTATGGATTAAGCATTTAAATCGTATGTTACATTGCGTTACCTGATCGCAATTCACTGGGTGGTTTTTTATAATATGCAGAATAAAGGTTCCATATAAAAACACCGGGATCCTCCACGGAATCGTTCATGGCACTCATAAGAACAGAAGTTGGGATACGCAAAGTTATCCCCAAATCTGATAATGACTTTCGAGTCCTCGCTGGTATGTCTTCCAGAAGGTCCTGGTGTATATTAGATTTTAATTCTCCCAGTATTATTCTTTGGGCGTTAGACAGCTCGTAATACCAAGGTGGTCCAACTTCTCGTTTTAATCTTTTCAATTTCCTTTGTTCTGTAGCAACGAATATCAATGATATAGCAATGTTAGCTATGATTTTTTCAAATAATAGTTCATAATGATAGAATTTACTATTAACCTTCACAATAATAGTGGTATTTCAGATCTCTTAAAAAACGCAACCAATTGCCAACTTTTTCATTATATGGTTTTTTATCTATATTAGCAAGCATTTCTTTCTCCAAATAGATCCATACTGGTTCCTTGTAGTCATATATTTTCTAAAAGCCCAAATTTCATTGTTTACGCACTAATTAATGATATATACTAAAGACGTGAAAAATCAAAGTTGTATGATATTTTTACCTTCTTTTTTAGAAACTGTTGTACTGTTGGCATCTTATACGACATTTTTAAAAATTACAAGGAATTTAAAATAACAAAAATTTTGTGATATTATTAAAAACTTCTAATTTAGACAACTTACAGAAAACTATTCCATTTGTAAGAATTTTACATTGGTATAAAAACAAACTTTTCAGCCAGTACTACAAGAAAGTATTTTCAATACATGTCAAACCTAATATCAGCTCTTAAATATTATAAATAAGAAAAACATTGATTAAATAATTTATGCCTACATTTTGTGAAAAACATTTAGAAATTATAAATTAGCAATATGTTTAAGATGCACAAAATATACATATACATACATATGTATGTGAAAGTATACAAAACTGTGATGTAAAAGGTACAAAATAAATGACATATTAATCCAACATAGCACACAAAAATATACAATAATCAACCTGCTGGATTCATTTATTTTTGTAAGACTAAATAAAAAATCTTTTATCAATGAGATCTAAATCATAGTGAAATTATTTAATTAAAAGTCTTAGAATCAATCAATGTGTGTTACACATGTCTAGCATAAAATAAAAGTTGTTCCCGCAGAAGTTCTCCAATTGCCTTTTTGAATATCTTAAAGTGACGAAGCAGTTAGATTTCTTTAAAATTCTTACAGGCTTGTTTTCTTGTTAGTAAATTTATCTTACAACCTAATTAGAGTAAATTGGCGTAAAACTTAATCATCGGTTGTAGTTTTATATTTCTTAATAACATTATAAGCAGTGATCACATAAATGAGTTGTAGAATTATTGCTTAGTACTTTTCAAGGTGATATCGCAGCAAGAAACAATATTTACAATTTTTTACTTATAGAGTACTTATAACGAATCACATATTGTTAAGTAATTGCATCAGTTTTAAAATAATTCTTTAATTATTTTTAGTTGCAAATAAACTCAATGAGAGAGAAATATATAACAGTTAGTTTTAATTATTATTTAATATCAAATCAGAATATTTTATTGTCTAACACGTTTTTCAGAAGTTCATGTTCATACTCTTCTACTCTTATTATAAACTCAGATGGTTCCGGATTCAAATTTAATTTAAAGCATATTTTGAGTTGTCAGACTTATATGACAGCCCATATAACAAAAATTAATATTCAATTGATTAATATTAATTATTCGCTTTCTTTGACATATTATTTCAGATGAAGCTATAAAGGGTGTTAAGAAAATGTCTTATCAATCAACTATAAAGTATGATTTATGTAAGTTTTTTATTACCAAACACAAAGTATGGCAGTAACATAAAGGTACTTTTTCTTTATACATTTAATTTTAATGTATATAAATACATATTATAAAATTAAAAATAATTAAAATCTGATATATTTTAATAAGAATTATTTACAACATTAAGAATTATTAATTTGCATAGACTTTGTTTTTTCTAATACATCCTTGTATGGTGGATCTATGGGTCCTTGTACTGGTTCTTTATACTCGTAAGATGATTGGCCTTCCAGTAATAGTGGATATGATGTATCGGAATCATAAGCACTTAGATCACCACATGCAATGAATGGTACAATGAATCTATTTGGTCCTGTGAGTTGATTGAAGTCACAGTATTTGTGATCCAGAAGAGGATTGATCATAGTTGGAACATATCCAGGAGGCGGGCTATAATTTTGACATATAACAAAGGCTTCAATGCTGGAATTTCTTGAACTTCTGGGTTTTGATACAGTCACAAATTCAAAAAATAACTTCAATTGTGAATAAACTAAAGTGACATCTTTTCCTCTGAATATCTTCGCCACAAAAACACCACCATTTTTCAATACGTGGGTTGTTATGTTTAAAGCCGCCAGTAGCAGTTGTGATTGAACATATTCATCTATATCATGTAGGCCAGTAACATCTGGAGCCCCATCACAAACTACTAAATCTGCCTTCAATCCTTCAAATTCTTTAATAATTTCATTGGCCGTTGATATTTTTGTAATATCACCTTGGATTTGTTTTACACCCGGTAATGCAGCCATAGCTTGGAGATCAACTGCTACGATCTTGACATCATCATCGTTTTCGGCATTTTGTCGCAATTTTTTTGTTAAAACCTGACTCCAGCTACCAGGGGCAGCACAAAGATCTACGGCTCGTAGCACCCCATTGAATATGTTATGTTCTTCATTTATCTGAAGCAATTTGAAAGCGCTTCGAGCTCTCCAACCTTCTTCTTTGGCCAACCTATAATAAATATCTCTCTTATCTTTAGACGTTTTTCCCATTGTTTAAATAATTTATCTTGAGTTACAAGTTCACGGTATGGGAATTGAGTAAAGATTACTAAATATTACATACAGAACAATGTAATTTTTTAAACAATGGCTTCAACTTTCAAGAGACATTGTTTTCGCGTTTTTTTTTTTGACAATTGACAGTTTTGATTTTTAATTTTTTGACATTTTTAAATTTAAAGTATAAAAATGTTTGATGAAATTATTTTATTCTAGCATGTTAATTTAGTGTCTCACATTATAAATTATGTTCAAGGGCACGTCTTTCATAAAACTTAAAAATTAAATAAAGAAGTTTGAAGTCAGAAAACCTTATATTATTTTATTTATTTCATACATTGTATATAATTCTTTTTTATTAGTCTATATATAGTTTTTACTTAGGTATTGTTTGTATTAATATGATTCATATTTACTGAAAATGTAAACAAATAAAACAAACAAAATAAATGTAAATTTTTGAACGGATTTTTCTGTCTAGCATCTATTTGCATATGTATGTGTCCGTAGAGCAATAGACATCATTAAACAAGTTACAAAAGCTTTAATGTCATTTCTATAAAGTACAATATTCAATCTTTGTCCTCTATATTTATCTCTTGTGACTAAGCTTTTTTTAGTCTTTAAAACCCATTCACTTCTTTTATTGGCTGAGAACGTGTTTTGAAGTGTTGTTGTGAAGTTGCTTTTGAGAGAAATTTTCGTTTTGCGCAATTGAAATTAGTTAGTGTTTGTTAGTCTTCAGAGATCTTAAAATATTTTTAAACAAGAATCCATATAAAAATGGATACCAATAGCACTTTTAACTCATTATTGTTAAATATTTCTGAAAATTGGAGAAGTCTTCTAATATTTTCTTTAATATTCTTCATTTATTATCATTTTACCGAAACATTTGATTATTTTGAGAAACGAAATATAAAGTTTCGGAAACCCGTTATATTTTTTGGAAATAGCTTTAGACGATTAATGGGTACAATTTCATACCCAAACTTTCAATTAGAAAATTACAATTATTTTAAGGGTGAAAGAGTCGGTGGTAAGTAACTTAATTTTTCATAATTTCAAACAAAAATCAGTGAAAAGATTAAAAAACTAATTACAATATTTTACTTATATACATTATATATTAAGATTTAATAAAATTATTTTATGAAATGGTTTTCTAAAACCAGGTTATATATAATTTAAACTCAATTATATCCCTAATTTAATTTTTGCAGCGGCTCTTACTATAACCGTTATATTTTTTTTGGCTAATTATATTTCTAAAGATAAAAGAAAAAGGAAAAGATAATGTCGTTTCATTCTATATGACTTTATTTGAATACGCGTTTATAGCTTTTTTTATTTATATAAAGATTTAAACCTTCCGTGTAAATCTGATAGGATATGTACTTCTTAAGAGTTTATTTCTTTAGCCCTAATTTAATTTAGTGAGAAGCGGATGAAATATGAAATGAGGAAATAAATTTTCCCAAATTAAATAAACCTCGTAAGAAAATATTTCTTTGGCTTGATATCGCTTATATTTCTTAAAAAACATAATTCCGCGTAAAATTTGCTACGTGAATCATAAGTACGTAATCTTAAAAAGAAATTTTTCCATAACATATTCTATTAATGTTAGTTATATAAAGTTCTTAACTATAATTCTTATCATATGATTAATAATTAACTCTTACAATTACGACATCATATTTGTCAGGTGTAAGTAGTTTTCGCGCTTTGAGCAGAGACGATAATAGATAAGGCTCATGACCTAAAAGGCTGAGATTGATAAAAATTACAATATTATTGTAATAATAACTTCATATATATAAACATTTGTTGTGTATTATATATGCTTGATAGCTTTACCAAAGTTATGATAATAGTAAGGTGCGAAATCGATTTAAATGAAAGCAGGGCTTTTAAAGTATCGATGTATAAATGAAACTAAAATTTTTCGTATTACTACGCGCATTTCATTATTTTATAAAGTACATACTCCCGACTTATCTGTTACTCTGCAACAACCGTGATCACGGGCAGACGAGACGATGCACATCTCGTAGGCAAATTCGCGTAGTAATCCAAAAATATTAGTTTCATTTAAATGAAAAGTCGCGAAAGTCTTAGATCTCATAACGATGTATAAATTGGCAGAGTACTTCTATGCGGTTAAATTAGTTGTGGTGATGACAGTATTTTATTGGTTCCTAAATAGTCCCAAGTGATGTCTCAATTTGATTTTATATTGAAAATCTTCGTTTTAAACTTATTTTATTTAAAATTTCGCAATAATTAATTGTCTCGTATTTGATTTTTTCTATGGTTATGATATCGTCATTGTAGTTTGAATATAAAAACACGTATCCACAATTGTCAATTTAAAAACCCTGCCATTGTAACTTCGTGTAGGCATAGGATATCAATTAACACTCATGTATATTGTTCCAGGTATATTCGAAGGCCGAAGACCAGTGTTATATATCATAGATCCTGATTTAATAAAATCAGTCCTCATTGGAGACTCCGATCATTTTATTGACAGAAATTCGTTAAGAAGTAGAGAACCGAGATTTTTGAGCCGATCTCTCATAAATTTAAAAGTATGCGTATTCGAATTTTAAATTGAACAAAGTTTAAGACGAAGCATAAAAAAATAAAAACCATTGACAATGCTAACTTTCAGGGCGCAGAATGGAAAGCTGTCCGGAGTTTGTTGACTCCGACTTTCAGTTCGTCGAGACTAAAACATATGCAACATCTTATACAACATTGCTCGAATCAATTGGTGAAATACCTGGAACATTACGGTAAAGAAAATATCGTAATAAAATAATATCGGTCACTATTATAAACGGAAATCCCTATAACGGGTCATTGTATTTAGTCTTATCTGCTATGACGAAAATAGCCATATCTTTAATTTGATAGATGATCTTAAAAATATCGTCTATTATACAATTGAGGTTTAATATAGGTTTTAATTTGATTTAGGCTTTATGTTTAATGTCTTTGCAGATAAGAAGGAAGTGGAATTAAAAGATTTGATGGGACATTTGACTTTGGAGGTGACTGGGACTTGTGTTTTCGGAATAAGTACAGATGCTTTGAATGACGAAAACGCTGAGTTTGTTAAAGTAAGTTAGTAAGATACTATTTAGGTCGTGTTAGAAAGAGACAGACTTAACCTCCGCCCTTCTCGCTCTCTACTAGATACAAAGATCTTGAGACAATTGAAATTATTATACGCAATATTTACAAGAAATACATATCATACATTTTCTAGAAATTACTAAACTGCAAATTACACACACACACACAAATGAAGTAAATATTTTCACGTTGTTAGTACATAGATTATAGTTTGAGATTGTGTTGATTTAACTAATAACAGAACAATAGCTGATAACAATAGCTTTAAATAAATATATACTATGATAGATTGCTGTGTGCAAATTAATGTTTATATATATTTTTTTAATTTTTAGACGGCTGAGAATTTCAATTACATGTCACTGAAGAAACGCTTCGGTCTCTTGTTCGTTTTATTCTTTATGCCATCTCTATTGAAATATTTGAACATCTCGCTACTTAATTACGAAGCTAACAAGAAGTTGGTGGACATATTGATAAATACGAAATCCAAGAGGATTCTGTCTAACACAAGGTGTGTGAAGAACTCACTTATTGTTCAATGTAAAATTATTCGTTCGTGTTTTAATTCACTTGTATGGTTTCCAGACGTAATGATTTCCTGCAACTACTCGTCGATGCTTCTTTGAAGGAAGAAAGTGAACTGTCACATCCGGGTGCTAAAAGATGTGAGTGTTTCAAAAAAAAAAGGAATAATATTTGACAGTTAATTTTTTTTTTTTTGTTGAGCTAAGATTTATTCGATTCATGTAAACCTCAATGATAAGTATTTTTTTTTTATTCTAATAAGCATTCAATCCACGAAACTAGTACTCGATTTTTAAACGATAAAAAGATTACACGGAATGACAAATCAAGGAATGGCCGTTTAAACCCAATTCGCAATTAATTACATGTAATCTTTTATATCTTCCACATCTTTTATATCCGTCTTTATTCAACGATTAGTAATTTTCTTGCTAATTTCTATTTTAATCATCGCTGTAATTAAAATGTGATAAGTTAAATTGTGATACATCAGACTGATTAATTAATGAGAATTTATTATCTGTATACACATATAATTCTATTGTACGAGTATATTTTTTACTGAAATCTTAAACGTCTGCTTTGGATTGAACTTTGGTTAGGTTCCTTAATCAGTCCGGCAGATGGCGCTACAGTATATAGGTATTTTACTGTACGTATTTTTAACACACTATACATTGCTCTCTAACGTTCAGGCGGACGGAGTCGCGGGCAAAAATATAGATAATTATACAATATTAACATATACATTGTCAGTAAATACATATTACAAAACAAACTCCCTCGCCGCGTCCGTCTGTCTGTCTGTTCGCAATAAACGGGAAAACTACTGCAACGATTATATATCAAACATTTATCACCCCTCGTTAGCGTGATTCTGGAGGAAGGTTTTAGTATATAATTTGTTAAGTTTTTGTATTTACTTGTGTGTACATTAACGATATTTGTTGAAAATATCGGGAAAACATGAACCGTCTGAGAGCTTTTAACGAAAACGCGTAAAGTCTTTGAGACATAACAAACTAATATGTTGGAATTGTGCATCCTATATAGGTCTACAGAAAGGTTAAGGAAACCTTAAGGATAACATACTATATCCATTATACAACTTTTAAAAATGGTATTCCTAAAGCTTTCCTTTTACTGTAAAGCTATTTTAAGTATTAAGTCTTATCAAAATAAATTTCTTCGTTTTCGAGCCTACATCACTATCTGTATATTACTTTTTAAATCATTTAAATCGGTCGTACCATTTGACATCATAATATAAGTTTAATAATTCTCAAAATTAAATTGGTTATTTTATATTTTTCGTAAAGAGCCCTTGCGAAGCCGGGGCTGGTACCTAGTTTCATGCTAAATATTTCAATATAAAATGATTTTTTTTTTTTGTTATATTATCTCGAACAAATCTGTAACGGAGAAGCCGACAGTGTGTGGTTATTTTTATTCTATTTTTAAATAATTTTATAAATATTAATAAGTTTTTAAATTAAGAATTTTAAATTCAATCGATATCTTCAGTGGTTTTATATTTTTCATGTTGATTGATTGCTCTTGTTTGATTAATATGCTGTTTTCCGTGTCTTGATATGACCAGACAGTGGCCTCTCATCTTTAAGAGTTTGTCGATATTTTTATCAATATTAACAAATAGATTATAAAATATATTTGTTTTCACCTCGGAAGATTCTTTAAATTCGCATTATGTATAAATAACGTTATTTGATATGCGAAATGAACTTTGACATAAAAAGTCGGATTTACGAAAGATGTGTAACTGGCTTAAACAACAAATTGCTATTTGAAAATGTCCGTTGGCATTAAAAAAAAATCAACCCAACTGTTATGGCAACGAAGTGTAGAATTGTTTTCAAATAAAAAAAAACTCGAGCAGTGAAAAAACGTGAACATACAAATGTATAAAAAAATGATGTGATAATGTATTAAGAAAATTACCCCACCCACGTTGATGATTTTGCCACACAATTATTGCGATATCTTTATGATTGATGATGAATTAATTGATAAAGTTGCAACCTTGCATTACAAATAGGTATATTTAAAATTAATTAATATGTTCTCTCTTAAGACGAGGATTGTGATTGCTTTTAAATACTTTTTTTTTTCTTGTAATAAACATTCAATGACTCTGCATGATCCATAATGCCTATCTAAATACAGATTTGAGTTAAATTAACCTCTTTGGAAAAAAAAAAGAAAAACATACCGAACCTCTTTTGAAGTAGTCCACCAACGTTTTTCTTACAGATTTAGACGAGGATACCGTGAACGCTCAGGCGCTGTTATTCCTTCAAGCTGGTTATGAGACCAGCAGTACGTTGCTATCGTTCGCGATACATTCATTGGCTGTACACCAGGACATACAGGAGAAGCTGCGGGCTCATATACAGGATGTTACCAAGGGGGAGGAGTTATGCTACGATCATTTGACACAGTTGGATTATTTGGAGGGAGTTATATATGGTAACACCCTTTATCTGCTCAATGACGAATGTAGTATATATATATATATATATATATATATATATATATATGCTCCGAATGTAGCAATGTATAGTGAGGAGTATGAGATTTAATAGACGCTTTATGTGGTAGCAGAATTTAAACATTTAGTACTTAATATACGCCAATAAACCGTAACTCCATATGTAGTGTAAATTATAATAATTGATTGTACATCAATAATATTAAGCTGCTCAACGCGGTGCAGAAATTTCTAGCATGATTCATTATAAGTAATTAATAATATCGATAAACACGGTACTGCCCAAAAACCTAGATACAAACGTTCGATAGTATCGAGATATTATTTCTATATTTATTACATATATCTAATTACAGAGACGCTGAGACTATATCCGTCGCTCAGCAGGTTAGACAGGGAATGCACGAAACCTTACATAATACCGGGGACGTCTATCAAAGTGAACAAGGGCGATATGGTGTCTGTGCCGGTGTACGGAGTGCACATGGACTCCGACATTTATCCGGACGCGGAGAGTTTCATACCGGAGAGGTTCAACAGCGACGCCGGTAAGAAGAAATCTCACCTGTTCCTATCGTTCGGCGCCGGACCTAGGAATTGTATCGGTATGTATCATTAATCATTGACATTTTTTTTTTTGTCAATGTATTAACCGCTCTGGATACGAGTCTTTTGAGTTTATTATCACATGATTTATAAGATTGACTTATAAGATAAAAAAAAAGCTTTAGATGTCGGGAGGTATTATAAGTGTACTGATTTTTTTGTATATTAGGTTTAGGTTAAGCCGGAAATAGTGATTAATATTGCTTACGTGATAATTTTATTAAAGGAAGTCTGAATGATTTTCAGTCATAACATCCTAAGGGATACAGTTCTGTCCTATCCTAGAATGAATTGACACTTTTTTGATTGACGGTAATTGTAAATTAATTTACTTTATATTAAAATTGCATAAAAAACATACGAAGATAAGCGCTGGTCAAATAAGATTTATGGTTGTGGTTATGGTTGGATGTTGCTAAACTAATTTTTTTTTAATACAAATATAAAACAAGCCTTAACTGCATCACAACTATAAGTCAAAATATACCAACGTCGACATAAAAAAAAAAACAATGAATTAATACTTAAATACTCTTTTTATTACTCGTAATAATTACTCATCTTTTTCGTGAAGATAAAAAAGCAATTTCCAGCCATTTCCTACGATACGTTAAATTTGAACAAAATTGATAATGAAATCTTTGGTAGATAACATCACTAGCCGATGTGTCAGCAATATGTTTTGATAAGGAAAATCAGTTTTTAAACACGATATATGCTCATGGCGTAGCAACTAAACGGAAATTTTCTTTATTGACTTATAAGATTATCCAATTCGGATTAATCGTAAAGTCAAGGCCTAATTCGAGTTACTTTTCCTTGGATGTTCTATGTTAAGACGTTTGTAACATACAACCCATCTTGATTTCGTCGTCATCAGTAAGAGTATCATTTTCATCTTCAATATATTTTACAGATGTCATATCTCTTGTGCTTTGATATCTACTTTTTGCTATTTCATGTACATCGTATTGTGGTGTTGCCATCTCGAGGTTGTTATAAAATTCTTCGTTGGAAATGTGTTTAGTGAGAGCTATGCGTCTCTTTGTTCCTGTCTTTAGTTGGTCATATTTTAAACGGTCTGATTCATCACGTGTAGGTTGCCATCTTTTAAAACATCCTTTTTTCGAGGCTTCTTTAATTTTTATAGATTCGTCCCACCAGTTTGTTTCCTTAAAGAGATCTCTTCTGTTCTTCGTTCCGCCTAGATGGTTTTCTGCCTTTAGTATGCACAAGTATTGGAAACTGGTCCATATAGCATTAGGATTTTGTTCGTGATGACGTCCCGCTCAAAATAAACCAAATAGTATTTAATACTTTGGTAATAAAATCCACTTGATCTTGGGTGTTAAATTTTGATTTACTTTAACAGGTTTTTGGAAGGTGTAATTTTTAAACTAATAATCTGTGTTGGGATGTCAGAGGCACTCCGGGTATTACTTTGCAATCTTTGTATCGTCCCAGGTGCTTCTTTCTAGCTAAGATATAGTCAATATGTGTGGAGCTCCCGCCGCCGCGCCGCTGTACTCAAAAAGTTGACTTTTGTTCTTTTTGTAGTAGTATTTATGATATTTTGAGAAAAACAAGAACGAACTTAATTGTGTGATTTTTTTAAGTTACACATTTTTAGATGTAACTCATTATAATACTGACTTCGCTTTCTTCCACTAAGTATTAAAAAAAATACACTGCTTAATTCACAATCAATTGTGGAAAATTCAAATAATTTCATTTTAAATCTCTAAATAGAAAAATTTATTAAAATTCTATGTCTATTTTATCGACGGATTTCCTGTAGATAATTATTATGGCCTTAAAAGGCAATGCATGTATGTAATGTCCTCATGTCAGAACGGAAACTTAAATGACAAACAAATTTCTTAATTTCGTTTATACTTGTAAATTCATTACACACACATATATATATATATATATATATATATAATATATATATGTGTGCCCTGTATATATTATATATATATATATATATGTGCCCTGTATATATTATATATATATATATATATATATATATAATATAAAAGAAAATGTTACGAAATATTATTTTTTTATTAAAAAAAAAGTATATTTTAATTTTCCAATTATGAGTGACAAAGTAGCATCATGTTGTCTTTCTCTCTACATCTTTCTCATTTACTCGCTCCTTAGTCTCGCTAATATCCTCAACCAGAACTTTATTTAATTCATCCCAGCTATAACTTGACCTTTAATGAGATTTAATTCTGTTACAGGTTTGCGTTTCGCACTAAATGTAGCGAAGACAACGCTAGTCAGTTTGATAAGGAACTACAAATTCTCGACCTGTGATAAAACCGAGAATCCAGTGACGTTTAACAAAAGATCAATGCTGCTAAAGGCAGAGAAGGGTCTGTGGGTCAGAGTGGATAAGATATAACACATGTATTCATAGATATTTATTATATATAGTTTCATGTGCAGTGCTCATTATTTTTTGTGAAGGCTGCTATAAAGAAACCTATAGTATTCCTGTACAAATCTTCCACCGGTCTGAGTGGATCGTTATCTGGACCGAATCGCTGTACCATCACTCTGTAGAATAATAATAAATTAATATATTTCAGTTAAGGTTTCAATATTATGGATTGGTTAGTAATTAATGTGTTTATTACCTTTGTTGATCGTTCAGACCTACATTCGGTTGTCCCGGCCCACCATGTAGTGGTGCAGCGGGAATGAGTTCCATACAGGGATATTTATCCAATACCCAGCTCACCATTCCTTCATTTTCCTCTACAGTAACTGTACATGTACTGTATACAAGCTTACCCCCGACTTTTAAAACTTTCACAGCCTAAAAAATAGTTTAAACAATATAAAGATTACAGTTATGTGTAAGTACTAAATGTTGGTCTTTAGATTTCTGTATAGACAAAATAATTGATTTGTGATCCAATAGATAACTATAAAAAGAATTTTTTTTACAGTATTTGTGTTGATTAATCTAAATTTTTACATATAAGTTTTTGTATTTGAATACACATAATACTCACAGAATCAAAAAGCTTTCTTTGCACAAACTTATAGGATTGAAGCATTTTGGCAGTCATTTTATTGTTCAAGAGAGGCCGTTGACCCAAACCACTGCAAGGAGCATCCAATAGCACTTTATCAAAAGTGTTTGATTTGTATGGGGGCCCTTTTTCATTGTTTGCTTCATCAGAATGACATTTAGTTGAATCAAACGCAAATGTATGAACACAGGTGACACCCTGAGTTTCGCAAGATTGACGGATTTTAATAACTTTTTTATCAGTTTTATCAATTGCTGTGATGTGAGCCTAGAACAAGATGAAAAGCTTACAAAAAATATTGCATTATATTACAGAGTATTCCCAAATCTTGTGCATGGGAAAATGTGTACGGCATTATAAATGTATGTTTAAGATATTTTATATGTAAAATTAGGAATCGATAAATGTTAATAAACATATGTACTTGGTTATTGGACATTTCCGCTAAATGAGTTGTTTTATTTCCTGGTGAGGCACACATGTCTAATATATGTTCATTGGGCTGTGCATTGACCACCCATCCTGTTATGATAGATGGCAGGTTTTGTAATACTAAATGTCCTTTAGGATACATAGATTCATTTATCACAGGAAGTCTTGATGCCGGGAGCAAGGTTTCTATTGCTATACCACTGTAACATATAAAAATTGCATTTAAAAATATTTTTTGTTAAGGATTTTATTAAAAATGTGATAATAATAAATAGTTATTTTTTAATAAACTAAATATTAGAGCGAAACGAAATAATTACTTCGGTTGGACTCCATCGTCAAATAACTGATAACGCAACATTCTAATGTAGCCGGTACCAACATATATTTTTCTTCCTTTATACTCGACTTTTAAGCCTCTCTTACAGTGGCCATCTAAGTCACCATATATATCAACTCTTTCATTGAGACTGCAATCTGTAATTTTTACAATAAGCTAAATATTAAATGGTAAGATTATTAGTGGATAGTATAACATTATACATTCATGTTTGAAAATGGGAAGAGTATGAGCAGCCATGTTCCTGTGATAATTCATTTGAAAAGCATTAAAAACATTTGGGTAAATACTGATCTGGATATATACCAATTTTTGAATTTGTCTTATAGAAATAGGGATTAACTAAAGTGGTAAGGGTATAGCAATAAAATTAAATTATATTTAGTGGTATCTTTTTCTATGATATGAAGAGATTAACAAAATGAAGTGTATAACTTAATGTGGATGTTATCTGTTATCTTACTGGTAGGTAAACCAAGCACCCCAGGAGCATACACATGAGCGCCTCTTAAAACTGCGGCTGCACACATTGAATCCACTACTACCTCGATATTTCCTTTTTTTATAACCACATTCTCCGGCCATTGTTCCACAATGAGACAGTCCGGTTTTATTAAATAATACGCAGGAGTAGACTGGCAGTTTAATTCTCTCCTTTGCTAAAAATCATAAGTTAGGAATTATAAATTTAGGAGCGTTAAATTTTAATTATTGATCACTTTTTATTGAGTTTTTATAATACCTGTTCTAATACACTTTTAATCTTTGTATCGTTAAATTGCATTAATTTATTCACTCTAAATATTGTGTATTTTGGCGCCTCTGCGAGCCATGCTTGTAATTGAGGTGAATCCATATTATTATTGCATATATACATTTTTATTATGCATATATAACATTTTGGTAATGATTTTAAGCTTATTCTGATGCTGTTACACTTCAAAATAATAAACAATCATCTCAAATATAACAGTAGTAAATAGTAATCACAAAACCATGCTTGATACTGACAAGTGACAACAAATCACAGCTGTTTTCTGCGCCACAAAATTAGCGATAACCGAATAGCTAGTCTCTATGGCTTTACGGTTTTCAGCAGTTGATAAAGTCCGGTTTAAATACAAAAGAAGAAAAGATAAGCTAGACTTTGTGTAGAATTTTTATTACAATTTAAATATTATGCCTCATTTTTTAATATACATAGCATCTGTTTAAAATAATCTTTAATATTGATTTATGTGTTCATAGTAAAATATAGAAGAGTATTAACTTGGGGTGACAAGATTCAAATAAGCAAGATTAGTAAATATACTTTAGAGTATTCTATTTTTGTTAGAAAAAAAATTAAGATTCTTAGTTAAAATGTAAATGAAACTTGTTATAGAAAAGTTTCATTGTTTTGTTAAATTCTACATTCTACTTTAAAAATTTTCCAGATCAGAAAAAATAAGTAAATAAACATTTAATTATAAATTTTGCTTGCATAGCATTGTTTACAATTTAATTTTTTGTGCTATGTCTCAGTGAGTTATATTTTTTTATACAAAGCATGCCATTGTCTACGAAGTTATTTAAGCTTGTAAAAAATATGATACTAAAGGATTAATTCAAAATAATATATATATATAAATGTTATATAGTAGTCAGTAATATGCAATAAAATTTAACTTTTATTTTATAATAAAGCTAATTAGAATGTTGCCAAAAAATAAAGTTTAACATAATTTACATAAGTATCGGGCTATATCTTTTAGGTTTAGGGATGATTCTATAACTTAGTTTTGTTTCGAGGTCTATAAGAATTTGCATTTGAAATAGTAATAATTTTATTATAGGTATAAGAAAAAGTTAACAACCACAGTGAGTTACTTATTATTTTAAAGTATGTAATTCAACATGAATCTAATATATACAAAATATGAATTCAATTGATATATTTAAATAAAAAAAATATAATGTCTTCGTATAAAACAGTCATAAAAAATTCAAAAATAATATCAAAATTTGTCGAGAAACAATAAATAGTAAATACATTTTAAAAAGCACACCTACGTTTTTATTATTGATATAAATAAAATTTTGTCATCAATTTTGTGTATTTATGGCTTTAAATATGTTATGCTAGAGTTCTATCTTGTAACGACGCTCCAAAGAAATATTTTCAGATATTTTAAAGAAAATCATATTTATAGCTGGCCACTTTTTACCGATACGTGGCATAGGCACGAACAACTTCCACGTTCGCCGCCATTTTGACATCCAGCGAATAGTATAGACCTCAGTGGATTAAGGCGTTTTTACTTTAAATTACATATATTCCTCGAAAAAATGTAAGTCTTTTGTTATATTCTTATGATATAGAAAAGTTTTTATACCAATATGAACTATTTCGTTCGTTAACATGTCATACAAACCCTGGGTGGTGACCCTAACGAAGTAGTGACCACCAACACCGATGTCAGTGAATCTTTGTCTTAATGATACGAGTAAATAACTTTAAAAGGAGTTTTCTGTTATAGTAACTATACATGTATTGTTTATGGACTATAATTTCATTTGACAAAACTGTTTTGCTTATATTGTTGAAATACGCCTCATTCCTTGTGGACTTGCCATGTCATTATCATTGATTATAGCAACGTATACTTGCGGATGAGTCAGAGTGAATGCGTTTTCTATTAATTCCGTAATAATTTTCTTTACAGACAGCTCATAAACTTTCAAAATGGGGAATATGTTTGCAAATTTATTTAAAGGCCTATTTGGCAAAAAGGAAATGAGAATATTGATGGTTGGTCTTGATGCAGCTGGTAAAACCACAATCTTATACAAACTTAAATTAGGTGAAATTGTTACGACGATTCCCACTATTGGTGAGTATTTAATAATTACTTTTAATTAAAATAATAGACATATTTTTCACATTTAAATGAAATTAGTGATATTTTCTTTCATAAATTATCTAATATAAAATCTAAAGTGAAAGTCAAAGTACCTAATGTAAATTACTAAATAGTGTTGCAAAAGTTTTATATCTAAGTCAATATTGATTTTTTTTAACAAGTGCATCTCTTATATTGATATCTAGGTACAATTAATGAAAAAAAATCTAAACTTAGAATATAATTATGATAGTTTTTCTATAAAAGTAATATTATAATTTAATTTTATATAACTCGTTTTTCCTGTTAATATTAATAATTATCTTATCACATTTCAAATCTATTAATATTCTTAACACCTATATATTGAGACTAGGTATTCTTTTCTCTTAATAACTTGCTTACATAAATCGTTTATTGTCTTAGTTTGTTATATATAACTTATTAAAATCTTACTGTGTCCTCTAGGATTTAATGTGGAGACTGTAGAATATAAAAACATCAGTTTCACCGTGTGGGATGTGGGCGGTCAGGACAAAATTAGACCTTTATGGAGGCATTACTTCCAGAACACACAGGTTAATATGTTATATAGTGAATATATAATTTATTACTATTATATACCTATAAAATATAGTATCAATTGTTAATGATTTTAATTAATTTTATGATTTTGATGCTCTAACAAGTAATTCTGTGGTTTTTTATTGAGGATTTTTAATTTCATTGCATCAACCGGATTGTTAATATAGAGGCAACGATTAATTTTAGATTCCCAATATCATTGATCTATTGTCTCCATTTACAAGTTACATAATAGTAAGAAAGAAATATGATTTTAGTTTTATATATATATTATATAAATATTTTCTTTAAGTTATAAATATATCAAACAGCATCTGTCATATTATAGCAGTTGCATATATAATATTTGTTTAACAATTTTATCTAAACAGTAATGTGGGTGATAATTATTTGGTGCTTTGAATTACAAAATGCCCTTTTTTTTTAATTAATTTCCAAATTTATTATTAAATGTTGGTATTTTTTTATTTTTCTTGTAATATATTTTAAAATATTTGATTGGTCACTAATAGTATTACTTCTAATGTTATTTTATAATGATGTATTCTATATATAAGAAAAATAAATTGAGTATGAGTTGACTCAATATTTTTTTGCTAACTATACTTCAATTGATGTTGAAATACTTTTAACTCAAAGTATTGCTAAATCAGTGCAAATATATACTTTGTTATAACCAGAAGCTAATGAGCTGATATAATGTTCCAGGGTCTTATCTTCGTAGTGGACAGTAATGATCGGGAGCGTATTGGCGAGGCTCGCGAAGAGCTCATGCGAATGTTGAGCGAGGATGAGCTGCGAGATGCCGTGCTACTCATCTTTGCAAACAAACAGGTATAATATTAGGAGATGCAGCTTAGCTTTTTTTCTCAGTATGAAAAAAAAGCTCTCGGTGCAAGTAGAGCGTAGCGACCTCCGATTTTCGGTACCGAATCATATTTTTGAACATCGATTCCGGTTTCCGGCCGTAAAATTTAAATTAATAGTGCGATCGAAACTATTTTTCGACAAAAACTACCCCAAATAACTGGGCCACCGAACACATAAACCTCGACTCAATCATACATTTGGTTGTCTCACTCAATAATTAACTATTATCATTAAGTAGATTTAAAATTAAACTGCTATTTTTGAACATCACATATCCACTTATTATCTGGACTTGAATAATTTACCTGGAATATTTTAGTTCCTACATTTAACTATCCACATTCTATTTAACTATTGTCTGATCCGTCTCAGTTCTTAATTATCACTGGAACAATCAACAGTTTTAATCAATATCAGTGTTTTAAAGTTTTGTAATCAATAACCACACCATATCTGAGAATTATTACTAATGCCAACTTTGAATCATCCATGTATGTCATGACTTCATGCGGCCAGTTACACAAGCTAACTTGGCTGTTGAGATTTTCCGTATGTTAATTAAAATGTAGCATATTTTTCTTATCGATGAGGATAGTGTTGTGTTCTGACATTTTAGAAACTTATATTATTTGAATTACTTACTTCGCGTATTTTATTATTTTTTATAAATATCTAACATTCACATCTCGTCTGTTCGTGGTTACGGTTGCTGCAAGGTAACCGAAACGTCGGGAGTATGTAGTTTTTTAAAAATAATAAAATACGCCTAGTGATCCCAATAATATTAGTTTCATTTAAAGCACTATGGTCTCTAGCTAATAAGATACAATCCAGCTTATTTCAATAACTTTTCATTCAAATTACAATTTAAATATAAGCCCAATATTAATTGGTAGAAATTTAAATATAGAATATTTCAAATACAGTGACATGCACACACGTGTTATTAAAAAGAGTTTTATCTTTTATAGGATCTGCCGAACGCAATGAATGCTGCCGAGATAACAGACAAGTTGAGTCTTCATTCACTGCGCAACCGCAATTGGTACATCCAAGCCACTTGCGCCACTTCCGGGGACGGTCTCTACGAAGGTCTAGACTGGCTTTCCAACCAGTTAAAGAACGCTAACCGCTAGACTGTGCGATACATCTACAACAAAGACTATGGTTTAATATGTTAAATTTATTTGCTAATGTAATATGTGCGGAATTTGATTATGTATTACTCTGATTTTGCAACTCGCTTACTGGATCCATAGCCCCCTCCACACACCCCGTGGTCTTCGATTGTACAAATGCCACAACATGTGCAGTATAGTCGTTGGATTGTGTTTATTGTAATAATTAACTTGTTCGATATCCTACGATTTTGAACAAATAGTGTAAAGTTATTTAAAACATTACAAATTCAATTAATATTTATCTGTAAACGAAAGTATATAAACTGTCTTGTACATTTGTTGGCGCATTGTGATGTGGATAGGTACATTGTAGCTGACTCGTGATAAAGTGAATCACAGCATATGTTTTATATGTATACTATAATGTGGAATAAGTTGTCGTAATAAAGTATTTAAAGTTTATTCGCTTCTATTACTTTTTCATTAGTATATATAAAGTTAGGAAAATCCCAGGGTTTTGTAGATTTGGGATCGTAATGACCAACGTTGGTTGGTGAGTATTACATCCAATGACCATGGTATCGAAGCGTCCTATGTTGGAAGCGTTTGGATCAGAAGTAACAGTTCTAAGCACAAGTCACAACCTATTCACATTGCTGTGTGACTTCCCATATTATCTCCATAGACCATGAGCATTGATTGAGCAACTCTGTATGATGATAGTTTATTTTTTATGGAAGTTAACTAGCTAGAATAAGATGTTGTGTATTAAACATTCAACGTTTAGGACAGGCGTCTCTATTATAAGGGCTCGTTGTGAATGACATGCATTTATAGTTGACATCTGACGACCCGACATTTAATTTAGGTGTATTATGTATTAGATCATTGTCATTATGGTATGTGTTTCTGTGTACGGGATCTGTGCTCGGAGATGACGTTGGTACTTTGCTCTTACACAATTAATTATATACTTAGCATTTTTTATAATAATTTAGAAGAAATTGTTAAATACAATTCAAGGATATGATTATGTGGCGTGTGGTGAAGAATTTTTTTTTTATGGATATCATGAAGGTTCAATGAAAGCGATATGTGACATTCCGGTTTGTCTTATGCTGTATTATGGAATAAAATATCCTCACCAATTTTCGTTTTTACTTCAAAATTCCTTTATTTATGTTTATTATTTGTTTGTTTTGTAATGTTATTTTAATTGAAACCTCAGGTGAATGATTAAAACGCAAAGATAAAATAACTTTTGAGTCTGGCCAATGATGAAATTATTAATATATGTTAACAATTAACTTTAGTTAAACTGATTTATTGTTTCCCGTCTTCTGTAGTTAACTGATTGTGAAATTGATAGTCTAATGAGTAATTAATTAACATCGAAAGAAATGTATAGAAAAAAATATATTTTTATATCAATTATTTAAATGTTGGTTCTCATCTCTCGATATGTCATGTCTGATGTATCGGCTTAGTTCACCTACGTTAATGTTTTGACCTGATAAGTTTTGAGAAAGAAAACCTGTTTACGCTCCTTTTGCTCGATTTCCCTGGAGCTTTTAGCCCTAATGGCTTTGACAGCATCATAAGTAGGAGTGTTTAGTCCGATGGACCCTACCCGTTAAATCGGGCCGG
Organism: Danaus plexippus; assembly: GCF_018135715.1. Lineage (NCBI taxonomy): Eukaryota > Metazoa > Arthropoda > Insecta > Lepidoptera > Nymphalidae > Danaus > Danaus plexippus. The sequence goes on along the minus strand of NW_026869849.1, from coordinate 4,980,442 downwards.
GGGAGGGGGGGGAGGGTCATGCCTTTCCCAAGGGCATCTCTAAAGATGCTGGGCCTCGGTTTAGGACGTTGTTAAGGGGCGGGGGGTTGCTTCAGGTGGTGGAGGTTACTCTCCGTAGGCAGTAGGTACATTGTCTACGAGTTTTGATTAACTAGCGATATAAAATAGGTTATTACACTTTTAAATTTATAATTTTCTATTGTTAGAAAAGACCGCCGGAGATTAAAACTGATTCGAAATAAAGTGTAACAGTTGCCTGTGGATATAAGGCGGGAGACAGGTAATAAAGCAATTTAGACGAAAATAAAATTTATCTTATCGTGCATTTTAAATAGTATGTATATACTATGTAAGTAGATTTTAATATATACTTATATTACTATAGACCACACACAGTCAAACCATTCATATGGCTTTGTGGGACAATGTTTAAAATCTATACAATTCTAAATTGAATCAAGATATTTTAAAATAGATCATAAATATTGCCCGATCTTAATTGATAATAGATATCATTACTATTTCTGAAAAAAAGTTAAATTATTATTTACTATGACTATGTGTTACTGTAATTAGATTGGAAGCATCCGATTAAAATGTTTTGGAAATTAAATATTCTTTTAATTTAATATTATCGCACATATGTTTATATTGTACAGTGATTCACGATCTCATTTTACTGATTAATTGCTATTTCATTTTATAAGTACGAGAGATAACTACTTGAGGCAATTTTTTATAGGCATGATACAGGAAATATTTTTATTTAATAATTTTATTATTTGCGACCTATACCTATGTGCGGTAAATGTACACTCGTAATTCACTTCACTGAACGTGAAGTGCTTCCGGCTTTTACTAGGTATACAGTGCACTTGTTACAATTTGCTCAAGCCCCAGACAATTCAAATAACAACGGTTAAAATTAAAAATGTCCAATTCCTTAAATATTTTAAATTAAAATATTTTAATCGTTTTAATAATAAATCAATTTTAAATCGAATATTTAACAAATATAATGGTCATTGTTTTTTATCAACATACCGACCTATTTTATAAATTTTACAAACGAGATCTTTTGCCCATCGCAGAGTTAACTTAGTTATAACGAGTCATTGGAAATTATGAGTTGATTGTGTTTGTATTCACGATGATTTAATTAGACAGTGAATACATAAAATTATAATTATTTGTTCCAATAACCTTGTATGTTTTGTAGATCAGCAACATACCTAATGTCATTGTTTCTTGCGTGTCCATATACAGCCAAACATATTTCCGTCAATGATAAATAATTATTAACGTATGAAAATTTAAAATATTACTTGCAATTTGGTTTTAAAATATTATGAAATATAGAAATAATGCCTTTTTCTAGACAGTCGTCTGGAGAAAAACAGAACAAAAGACAATGACATATAAAAATTGTTCACATAGATTTCTTTTTAATTTCATTTATCTGTATATTTACCCCATGTTTGCAACGTCACACTTTATACGGAGTGTTATATATTCATTCATAAATGTTCCCACATTATAGTATTAACGTATATTATTTACCAAGAAACGGCAAAAGTTTCGCGTGTAGTGTGTGCAAATGGATGATAACTTTACTGGCCTTAGTAGTTTTTTATTTATAAACTTGGATAATGTTATTTTACTTCAATGGTTTTAGTCTTATTCTATCTATAACGTGATATTGCTCGTCAGAAAAATGTAATAATGCTAAAGATATTTCTTTATGCGGGATGCAACAAACTAGCACTTTTATTTCTTGATCATCTCAATAAGCAGTAATCAAAGGTCATCAGAAATCTACAAGTAAAGTCGTTATTCTGCTCTAGGACTTTAATATAAATATTTATAAGAACATATTGATATTTTGCATATATATAGATTTTTGGTTATCTCAATAAGATTGAAATTTTAAATCTTTGTTATCTGATTATCCGATAAGCATTATAGATAGTGCTTTTTCAGAAGAAAATATTTTTCGACGAAAAGTCTTTTCGTCGATGTCAGAAGAGTCAAAAAAATAGATAAAATTCTATTGAACAAATTGATAACAGAAAAAAAATATATAGATATTATAATTGCAATATTTATTAAATTACCTATTAATATAAAATCAAGAAGGATAAGTGATTTTAACATAATTTTTCTGGTCTACAGATTAACAATGAAGTTTCGGATTCTTAATTTCTATGCCTGATAAAAAAAAATCATAATTTGCTTTCTTCCTTTGGAAAACAGACATTATAACTGATATCTGTCTATTTTTTTAACCTATGGACGCAAGTAAGGATTAATGTTGCTGTTTTATTGATGAACTGTTTTTATGGAAAATTGACGTTTTGATGACATTTCAATAAAAAACAAATTATAAATTCACTTTTCTCATTCCGTATATAGAACATAATAGTTGACATTGCGTCATTTTAACAGTAATTTTGTATTGAACTTGCTCAAAGATAATCCGAAAATATTTCAGAGTGCAATCTAATCATCTAAATTTTAATTATTTTATTTGTTGTTTGTCAATGAGACATACGAATAAAAAAGTAGTAGGTATAGTTGAAGTAGGATGTAGAAAAATTTAATTCTTGGGTCGTGTACGCAACTAATGAATAAAATATTAGCTGTATCTTATAAGAGCTTCATACCATAAAGGGGCCCCAAAATATATGAAAATTCATATACATAATTCCATTATTAAATCCAATAGTTACAGACATCAATCAATTTGTAGTATATTTATACAGTCATTTATTTAGGTATTACCTTACCTTAGGTGTGTTTAAGTCTAAGAATAACATATACATTAAGTGTAAAACCGTCATAGTTATTCTCGTATAAAATTAATAATTAACACTTTGTCAAAGCTCCTCATTCTATAAATCCACAACTTCCTCTAACTATTAATTAGATTTTTATTAAAGTTAAGACGAGTATAATGACTGTCAACAGGTTTTTCTCGTTTTCTGCTTATTAAATATTATAAAAAGATCGATATAATTGATTAGTGTATCACATTACAATGCCATGTAAATATTTATGTTACGTAATAATAATCTTTCTTTGATATTTTATAATATATCTTGCGTTTTTTAAGTTTGACAGATAAGATACAAGTCATACAAACGTTATAATATTTTAGACTGTGAGATTATATCTAATGTAAACATAGATATATTCAAAAAAAATCTTAATAATCGTTTAAAAAAAATTGCTTCGCGTATTTTTTCATTTGATGATATTCTCACGTACCTACTACTGTGGGAAAAATGAAAGAGGCGAAGTTGTTAATATCAATGTTTAATTTATATCATATAACCCATATAATACTCAATCGTTTGAGTTATTTTTTTATATATATTGTTAATTAGGTATATGTCTGTAGGTTATTTTATTTTCTGGTCAAATGAGAAAATGTACTATTAAAAATCTCGTAACTTTTGGTTTGAAGTCATCTAATCATGTTTTTTTAAAAGTTTAATACAATTGTTGAGTTTTCTCCTATCCTTCAGCCATAATTAAATTTTTTTGACAAGTGGAAGTGTTATGGTGAATTAATATCAATAACATAAGTACACTAGCAGTACGTGCCGTAAAAGAAAAATCAAACAGCGATATTAAGAAATTTATGAGCATATATGGTCTTTTGTCTGTCTATAAAATATAAAATTCGATCTAAAATTATACTATTTTATTGGAAGAAAAAATGCTATTATATAATAGTATAAATTATTATAAGGAAAATTAAAGAGAAACAATAAGGAAATACAAAGAAAGTTATTTAACACAATAATTAGTTGCGTTTTAATATGAGTAGCATCTTAATAGTAAAGCTAAGTTTAAAACAAATTTTTTCAGTTAAGAATTACAAGTATTTTCATATAGTCTAAGATTTTTTAGAGAATTAGTGTGATTAAAACGACACTGCTTGTGCGAGAATCATCTCATGGGAAGCTAAGTTTACTTTTATTTGTTTTTTGCTTACTTATTTGCAGTATGTTAAGTCACTTGTAATAAGTTGTTTAACATTAACGTTATGTGTTAAATTTCATGACATATAAACAAATTGGTTGATTCTCATTCAACATTAGTTTGTTTTAAATTTAATTTCCTCAACATTATTAGTATACGGCCGAGGCTTTATATAAATTCATTATGTAAAAATTGAGTTTTCAAAGGAATTTAAATATATATTTTTAAATAAAATATATTAACTATACATTCAAGTGAACAGCATTTATTCACCTGAGATGGATCGTACTATATTACTTATTCGTTATGAGGCAGACAACATATGCGTCAATATTTTATTCATTACCTGCTATGAAAAATATTAATAGATTGGCCACTTGCCAACCTCTGGCTAGCCATTACATTAAATATATTTATCTAAGTAAAATAATATAAACGTCTTCAGCGTGTGTAAGAGATTATGAAATAGAAGTAATATCGGTACATATTACTGCATACCTCGCATATTACCTGAACAAATGTTCTGTGAACGTGAACGAGGGGTCGGATATATTTGAATATATGTGAAATAAGCCAACAACTATGTAGCAATAACGGCAAAGAGGCACAATTATTAAGTATTATCGTAGAATTTGAATGCGAATGTCTCAAACAACGGATAATAATAGTGTTTGAAAAGCGGCTGTGGTAATGACAGCATCGTGACAGTATACGATGGAAGAGCCGAAGGCGTCTCGGGTATGTCGTACAGGGGCGGGCGGCTGCGACGGTGTTGCATTTTTCCCCGCCCGCGTTTGGTTCGCTGGCTGCGGTTTTTCCGCGAGGGGCGCACCGGCCCCCTCGCCGCACTAGCTGGGAAATCGTTTCTCGTCCGCCTCAGTCTGGCTCGGCCGTCGATATACGACGACGCGTACTAATTCACCCGCACTCGCACTCGCCTCTCGCGAGCCACTCGTAACGCTCCCTCGGTTATAGATCGCGGCGGCCGTAGTGAGCTCGTGATCTGGACACTCTTAACTCTCGAAGCTGCAGCAGCTAAGATGCTGCCTGCGCTGGTGTTGCTAGTGCTGCTGGCGCTGGCCCCAGCCGGGCCCGCCGCAGCACGTCGGCACGCGCCCGACTTGCGTGAGGACGAACCCGCACGTCGCACCACTCGACCTGCTGGTAAGTCATCCGAACGCACGGAAATTGTTATCATAATTAATCTTTTCAATACAAATTAGCGGATACGGCGCTTCAGCCTCGTATCGTCTCTCAATTACCGCTTACAGTATGTCATTGTATTAGCTATTCACTGTATCCTATTCTGATGTACGACGAACGGATTACATTATTTATGTAAATAATCACTTTCCGCATTTGTTGACCCGTTACAGTAGTAGGGCGACGCGTTTAATTAAATCGTAAATGTGCGTATTTAAAGTGTGCATATTGCAGACATTGTACTAGTGTGAGCTTATACGGTTATGGTCGGCTGATCGTGCTTGCATGCACGATTGCCACATTTTACTATATATATATTATATTAGTAATATAACTAAATAGTCGCTATCGTACGATATCACCGGCGATACTGTGGGATAATAAAAACAACTCCACGTGAGCGCTCGGCTTTCTTCTGGACACGAAGGAGAAATGTCAAGTGATCTATTTATGAAGCGTGATACAAATTATCTTTTTATCGGCCAAAGACTTTAATACGTAGTTATCTACACCCATATTTAATTAGGATTGATGTTTGTTTGTATTTTGTAAACGGTTGCCACTTTTATCTTTTATCCAGCTCACGAGATTGAAAAGATAGACGTAAATACTTTGATGAAATAAAATTTATACATGTTCATGATACTCACAGTTATTATTGAAATACTATTAAATGGTTTAATAATATTTTCACCGAATATGTTAATTGATTTTATTGTACAAGTGTTTTTTTTTCCATATTTGGTATTCATAGCACTTAATTGCTTGAATATTTAGTAATTTCACAGAACTAAAAGTGAAGCAGAAATGATTTACGATTGTTAGCCATCTATTATTTCAAATCGTCTCTAGTCTATTTGAAAAATTAATTGCGTGTACGTCTGGCAATTGTGTTAACAGAACACAATAGTTTAGACGGCGACTCTATCACAGGCTGTCAGATAAATTGAAGATAGTTTAATCGAAGCATATCAATCACAAAATATAAATGAATTAAATGCATTGAACCGTAACTTTATTGTTTCATTTATTATTATTGCAGTCAAGGTCGAATGTTTAAAATGTTTGAGATGCTCTGACCATATATTATTTATCTGTGTGAAACTGATTGCACATTGATTAAACGTTTAAATACATTTAAGGTTTAACATCAGTATTAAAATTTTTAATCATAATGATTATATGTCGTAATTTAAATAATATAATAATTTTATCATACGAAATGTAGCAATCTATTTTCATACTTTGGACAATATAAGGTTTGTTTGACGTGTAAAAAAATAACAATATAGTGAAGTAAAGTAACGTAAAGTGCAAACAATTGCGTAATTCTGTTACTAAATTCGTCCTTTTCATGATTTCGTAAGCACTTCTATTGATATATAATCATTATCGTACGATTTTGCAATCTTATCTGCTTATTACTGTTTACAAGTGGAAACGTAATTTTGCAAAATGGTACCGATCCGTCTGCCTAATATGTTACGCTTACTTATCACCTAGATAATTATTATCTCCTTTATCTTGATTTTCATACTAAATACTGTGAATTTTACGTTTTGATGAGATATAATGTATTTTATCTTTATATTCTTTGAATAGAAAATGAGCGATAATTCCAAGTTAATATTTTTACATTCATCGTTTAGCGCGGATAATAGATAAATGTTTTAGGTTTTAAAACATTTACTTGTCTGAAATAAATCTTACAAAACAGTGATCAATGTGAGCAATATAGCATTCTTGTTAAAAAAAAGTGGTCAGAGTAAATTTTATTAAGCGTTTTGTCAAATGCGTCTTATTCTAAAGAAGCATTATAAAACAGCAAAGTGGCCGAGCCTTGTCGCTATCATTAAGACTTACCTTGGATCTACTTTCACAGTTTTGCGTTTATACATTACAAAATAATTTACACACATAACCTTGTGTACGAGCCAGGACGATGTCACACGTTTATTATCAAATCATATTTTTAATAGCCGTCGAGGACAGCGAAATTGTAGTCTCATGTGACCATCAAACGACTTACGTTTTTGACAAACTTTCATTCATGTTTCTTTTAGGAATAAAGAATAAAGTTGATGTTTTTGGCAGACTATCTTAGGATTTGTGCCAAAAATTGTATTACCGAGAAGAGAAAAAAAAATATGACTTCGTCTAGACTAACCGACGAGACGATACGTGGTAGAAAACTGATATAACTATATACAAGGATGTTTTTCGTAATACAATATCGTTCGGCACTTTAATATAAAGATGCGTCGTGTTTATTTAAAGACAACCCAAATGAGAAGTGCGGAATATAACTTTATTTCTTAATTTTAATCTTCTGCTCCTTCCTGCTAATGGGTGTTATCATAATCTTTAGTCAGCAATATTTACTTACAGAGCTCAGTAAACCCGTTACGTCGAGTTGCTCTTCTAATTCGCTCCTACATTATCAGCGAGTCAAAACCAAACATATAAACATACAGACGTCGTGAACTTCTATTTAGCTGTTGTAGTTAATAAATCATTTGTATAAGTTACGGATTACACCGTCGCGAAAAATCACGGAAAATCCCACTAGACCAACTTTATAGCCGCGGTTGAGTTACGACGATAATAAAAAAAACATATCAAGCTCTTATTAAGATCAGGTACAACACTATAAAATAAAATTTAAACATATTTTAATTATCGGTTATTATAAATAGAAATTATTCATATTTATTTTCGGCCTGCTGATTGACGTTCGTCATATGATCCCGTAACCCCAAGAACAGACCGTATCAATAAAATGTTGCTAATAATCTTGTTTTTTTGATATCATTGTAATAATAAAGCTAATTTGTTGCTGATATTGATAACATTATATATGATTTTTACTACGCTATTGAAATATGAACATCGGGAATAAATTAATAATAAAATAATAAGCTACAAGATCTCCAATGTCTTTACGACTTAGTTGCATAAATTCCTATTTTATCAGTGTTACTAGATTAAATATTTCAGTAATAGTTTTGGATTTAGTGCCAATTTCCTTTAAATAAACGGTATTCGCATTTCGTTGTGAGAATAATAAACGGGTAGATATTGTACGCTACGTATAATTATCAAATACAGATATAATAAAAACCGCACGAAAGGAAATCTTGAAATTCTAGAACACTGACTTTAATGGTTACCCAGGTTTTAACCATTTGTACACAGCGCGGTGAATTATAGAGTATATTAATTAATTTAGTTTGTACATAGAATTAGGATAAACTGTTTTAATAAACATAACGTAGGTCGTAGTTTATTTCTTTTTAATTCAATTACTACTATGTAATATATTGATCAAAAAGGGCTATGAATGTAAAGTTACACGTGGACGTCATATATATAATATAAAATAATTAATAAATCAAATACTTAGACACGTTTGAGTGAAATATGGATTAATTTATAGAATATAAACAAACAAGTTATCTAATATCTAATGGAGATCTTCTCGAATTTAGTTAACAACAAACATAACTCATATAATCGCGAGACAAACATCGCAGAATTATATTGTGTTATTATAGAATACATAATGTTGTATAATTATACGAGAATAATCCTTATTTCTGGAATGTTTATGCATTTTGTTTGTCGCGTACGGAATGAAAATGTGTCGGCTCGTCTCGTTATGTTATTGTACCTACAGTAATTGTGGTATAACTGGGTTCATGGGTATGACCTACGACTAACCTTATATTTTATATTAAATCAAATATTTATGATATATGTTAATTATTTTAGAATACTTATGATTATAATATCACAAGTCATACAATGTCTAAGATATTTAATCAGGCTGTATAACAAGCGTAATAAATCATTGCTCGATTTGATCGGTGTTTATTTGCTTGTTTGTTTATTGTTATAAACATTTTAAATGTAACTTATAATAAGTAAAATTAATTGATATATTTCTGTAGTGTAACTGATTTGATGCTTTTTATATTTTTTTTCTGTTCTTAAAGTCAGTGAATCAATGCCAATGACGTTGACATTTAGTCAAATATAATGATGACTTTTGTGACATATCCGTATTTAGTTCCTCGATCAGACATCCCGAATCTAATTAAGGCTGTGGAGTAAATTTTTTTCGAGTGCGATTAAATCGATACAGTCGTATTGCGAAGCGTGTAGCGTAATGTCGTAAATCGTTGCCGGATCGCGTTATGTATGTCGCAGGATTCCGTCCAATTCAGTGTGAGGTTCATTGGCCTCGGTTCGGGCGTAACAAACGTTCCGTCGAGTGACGTCACTTGTGCAATACACTTTGGCCCTAAGTCATCTTCGCTGTCCTTGTACATAACTGTAGCTCGTTGCATATTTGCTTAAATAACATTCAACAATTTTTATTATTGTTTATGATTGTTCAAAATTCTCACATAAAATGAATTTTACACTTAATTCGTTTTTAAATAACGTTGAAGGCGACGAATATTTTAATTATATAAAAAAAAAAAATCTATATAATGGAAACAAGGATCTATCAAGTAAAATATCGTTTATTTATCTGTAAATTAGACGATAGTAATGGTTACAGTGACTAATACCGTCTTAGCTACGTATGAACTTAGGTCAGGAAGGTTGGGTAAACCGCAATGACTATATCGCCTAATAACTTAGCATCAAAGCGAGCCGCTTAATGCACACTTCATTACCTAGAAACACTATAAATTAATATAGAATTTCCTCGTTCGATTTTTAGTTCATATAATTTTGAATACTTATTTATTATTTAAACTTTAGATTGGAATCATTCTGAAAAGTAAGATTAAAATATTTTCGAAACAATTTTTTTTTATACATATTCTTTCTATGACTATTTTTTTTTCATATGACGAGTCTCGAACTGTTACAAATAAATCGTAAATCGTTTAATTGGCTTTCACTTTTATATCATTTGTATGGATAGAGATGATATTTTGTTTTTTTTTTAATCATTTATATTTATCGACATTCCATTGAAACCGCTATAGTTCAAAGGGTATGAAGAATAGAAACGGCGACCCAACCGGTCGCCGGTTCTAATACAGTTCCGTTACGACATTTTGTCGCCGCTGTTGTAACAAATTATATTAAGACGACATTCTAACATTTTAATCAACTATGACATATCACTTATTGGAAGAAAATATACAAAAATATCAAACCATAACAGCCAAAAACATCGGACTAATTGGGTGATGAGTTCGTACCAAATATTAACTCGCTCAATAAACCCGCGCCAAACTCACTTCCACGAAGTGATCAAGACCAAAGAATTTTATTCATTCATTTGATACTATTCACTTAAATCCAACTCTGTGTCTGATGTTATCGCAACAAACGCATTATAACAACATTTATACCACTTGAGTAACCCTATTCGTATCTATCACGCTGGATCTGACGATATCGGTGTTCCTAATCGCATACCGACTTTAAATTCAGACAATAGGCATTAATTTTGAAAAACGCGAGATAGGAATGTCGTCGGCGCAGATTCGGGGCAGGTAGAATTTTTAGCGCCTTTAGATCAGATCCTGGCATGTCATACGCCACCCACGGGTTCTAATTAAGCCGGTGGGCAACAAAGGCGCCGGGCTGACCATAACGCTGTCGGATTATGCGCCGCAAGTCGGGTCGTCGGCCTGAGGTGCCCTCGCGTGCTACAATTGCACACAATACGCCCCCGCAAGCCATGCCAGACCAAAAAGTTAGAAAAGTGTGGTAAGGTGACGCCACGCCCGCGATACCATCAGTCGGAGCGGACGCCGTGGATGCCGGTCTCGCAGCCTACATCAATTTAATATTAACCTTTTGTTACTGTCCGTTACCTCGTACATTCGCCGACAGAGCAGCGGACGGATTTAATTAGAAATTCACTTTTTAACATCCATGAATTATTGCACACCTGAGAGGATTTAAATCGCCCCAGCAACAGTATGGAGAATCGATAAATAGGAAGGCACGAAAGCTGAGCGTTCCGTTTTATTTTATGGTCTCTCAGTCGCTCAGGTCGTGAAAATGTTAAGATATCGCGGCGGCTCCGGAGGTTGAATCGCGGTGTGACGCCCACGTACGGTCGCTGGTTCATCATGAACTTGAATTAAATGAGTGACGCAGTTGTATGAATGGAGTAGCAATGAATGAGTGAGCGAGGAAATGCGTTTCACCACGCAAGTCGATTGCGCGGGCACACGTGCATCCGCCCTGTTTGGATCTGCTTAGTCTTTAGGGTGTCTATCATTTTATAGAACCCTAGAAATGAAGTAGAACTAGATACATTGGACAATATGTTAGTTTAGTTGAACGAAAAGGAACCTAGTTATAGAAAATTACAAAAATCTTCTTAATGGTTATTTTTTTTATTTGAATAACAATACACATATACGTAATTAATGATTATATTAATTGGGCATATTAATTTGATTATAACTCATTATATTAATGTAAACCATCACACTAAAAAGGGGCGTTATCATACAAAAATGTTAACAATTTATAGTATTAACGTAAATTATTGAGTAAGAAACGAGAAACGCTTCGTGTGTAGTGTGTCTAGTATGATGAAGTTTCGTTTGTTTTCTAAAAATTAAAGAGAGGATATGTCAGTTTTTACGTATGTAGATGCATGACGTTTTAAGTTGTTTTATATATCTGGTATTGTAGTATCCGATATTAATAGGTATTTATTCCATTGCCGGATAACTGTGATCTTAAAACGATTATTATCGAATAATAAGAATTTATTAAGGAAAAAACGAAACATAAAATAATGGTTTAATAAAACTCTCATACAATTTATAGCAATTACTTAGAGATTTTATTTTATTGGCATCAATAAATGTACTTAACGCTTTTATTTGAAGAACGGTCTCATTGCAATTTCCGCTCTGATTTTGAGATAAATGTTACTAAGAATTTAACGGAACTGCGTAACGGAAAACTTATGTTTAAATCTACATGGAGTCGGTTTACGTAATTATTGCAACTGTTGCTTCTATATATGAATCATTTCCTCATCGGAATGCCTCGCATTCAATCAATAAGAATTATTTAGGTACGTTTTATTTACTTCACAACGTCTCCACTCCTATACATATTTTCCCTCCACAGTCGGTCAGGATTGTGCTATCTAGTATAATATGCATGTAATTAAATTATGTAATTTACATTATCTGTGCAAACATTGGAATGCAAACACGTTGAGTGAAATTAAATGTAAACAGGTGTGGCCTCGTAATTATTGCTTTACAAACACATAAATTAGCCATTACTTATTAGAATAAACTACGTCAGGTCTTCGATAAATTATATGTCACGTCTAGTCTGTGCCTTCGTGACCGAAGCTGGGTCTTGTATGGAATGTGAGCTTAAATATTGAATACATTGTATTGGATACATAGGGCGTGTTTAGACTTCGGATAATGATATAAGTGATCAATAGATTTTGATTCATTTCATATAGTACATATACAACTAATTGTTTGTTATAATTATTATGTATGTCATATAAATTGTACAAATATTAAAAATTTCCTATGTAATTACGTGCGTGTAGATTTAATTGGAATTTATATCAGTTTTATGTAATCTTATAATCTTCGATTAGAAATTACATTAAAAAAAACGGTTATTTAATCCTATAAATAATGTATTATTTTATGTAAGCAATTTATATAATTAATTAAATTATAATTTTTGTATTCTTTCTATATCCTTACACGTGTCATAGTCCATACAAGTACTTTCTCAATGTGCTAATAATATCTTACAAGTATAACATACCCATACCGCTCTAACCTAAATACCTACTCCTTAATTTCTCTGTCACCGATGTAACTTCCAAACTAATATACTAAAAATCCTTATTAGTCATTTTGTAGGTTTTGTTTACGCTTTTGATGACAAAATTATTATCAAGCGTAAATTCTGTTTACACGCTTCTTGCTCTACTTGTAGCTAAAGCGTGTTTTTCCGCTAATCACAGCGTAATACAATCTTACAACGGACGCGACGAATAAACACAATTAAAATTTATTGTAGAAATAAAAATCAACAGATATTTATTACATTTCTACTTTCGCTAAATTATTATTAGGAAATCGTAAAGTCATCTGTTGAATAAAATAGTCGAGTGTAAATAAGAAGCCACTTAAAATACACGCTTAATAAATATTTATTCACTTCCAGTTCTCGGCGAATAGTGCACTCGCAATCACTCAGAGAGCCCCCTTTTGGCGCCAAATGTCAATTTCGCAGAGATTACCCATCGTTGGCATGCCTCAACAAGCTAGGATGTTTTAGACACGGCTTAGCAAATATAGCACTTAACTGGAACATTTAAATGTGATAGTCCCCTGTAAACAGTTTATTTACTCACGCAACACGTAATGGATCCGAGCACTCTTCACAATCGCAAACGTGTTATGGATAAATGCTAGTGTGACTGTTATATTCCAACTGCATAAGTGTTAGAAGCATTTATAGGTACTGGTTAGTATAGGCTTTTAATTATAACTTGAGTTGGAGCATATGCTTTATATTTTATGTACTCCCCGCAACTTGTACAGAAAGCTAACGTCGTTTGTAACAGTGTTTGTGTTGTGATCACATATTGATGTGTTTGAATTCGGACAGTTCGTTCATATATGATAGTTTATGATTTCTTGATTTTAAAATGTCATGTAATGAATAGTTTGTAATTCTGAACGCAACCTCTTTTGGTCTATCAAAGTTTTTTTTAGCACGTGACTTCAAATAGACGATAACATATCAAAGTGAATTAGTAATCAAGAAAAAGTTTTGTATTTACATCTTCGTTACATTAATATCATATATTCCAGATAAAATTCATTCTACGCATCAAATCGTCATCAATTTTTTTTTTCATTTAAATTCGCGAAACAAAAACAATTGCCATTCCACAATCAAGAAACAAAGTGTTTTTCAACGTTTTATTTTGTCATTCGACTAAATTTCTTTTATATTATGATTTGAAATGTTTCGTGATTAGAAGTCTTTCTCGTATTAAATATCATAGGTACTTATATCCTCTCGCGGCTCTGATTTGTAATATTGACGAGAGATCTTGAAAGTCCAAATATAATTTATATTAAAAGGAATAATTTACTTAACCTCTGACACTATTAAATATCCATTAAGCTTGTAAGGTCACACATTTATATTTAATCTAACTATTACGAATTCATCAAAATATATAATATTTATTGAACGACTGTGTGAAAAGTATAATACATGTATAGTGAATATATAAGGAGGAATTTTTCTACCATTTGTCTTTTTAATTCTTATTAAGATAGTCTTAAATATTGAAAGGACATGTTAAAAGTAACTATTATATAAGAAGCATGAAACAAGAGGTCTCCATAAACTGAATTGTTGATTCGTGAACAAAACGTCTTTGGTATTGAGTAGCGATGTCAAAAGTCCAAAATACGATGAGATTATTTCTAAACAGGCTGTTTAGTTACTTTCCATAAATGGATAGGTGGCATGTGTTTCGTTTGTGCAGTCTATCAGCAATCGTTTAAATTTATTTGCTAAAATCATTATGTTTTACTATACTGAAGTCCGTAACTTCGATCGCTCAATATGTTAAGAGAGTTTCCATGTAAGTAAGAAACAATGCTCACAAAAACTTCTGTTTCTTTGAACTTATATAAGTTTATATAAAAATAATTTACTGCTATTTTATTTAATAATAACCAAGCATTATGATATAAAATTCAAAATAAATATATGAAACCTATACAGGAGGATTTTCGTGATGTGCCCACAACTAAGACCTCTATGATTAATTTTATATACATATCGCACAAGTCTTGGAAGTTAAAGTAATAAGGATAGCATATTTAAACACACGTTCAAATATTATACTGAAATCGTAAATGTATATTCTGCCTGCAGATAATAAAATTTTGGTAACTACAAACACGGTATGCATTCAAGTAGGCATGTATAAAAATATGAGTAGTGTAACAACCAAAAATAAAAAGCGATTATGATTATAATTAGAAGCAGATAATTCGATAAAAATATTCTTCAGACTTAAATACCTAAGACCGCGCGCTGTCAAAATATTGTCAAAGTAAATTCTACGCGTCCAATATATTATAATGATTTTCTTCTTGGCAATAATCCTAGCGATTTATTTTGATCTCCGTAGATATTAAACCGCATACCGCATATATCTAGGCGACGTGTCGCTTTACTTTGGGATTCGGTTGTTGAACCTCATTTTACAATTGTTATAAAAGCGATGGAGACATTAGGGAGTCTGGTAGTGTATCAGATGAGTCTTAAAACATTATATTTAGTGACGACGCATAGACCGTGACGCCCGGAAGTGTCTGTCGTTGACTGACACTGACTGCACTCTCACACAACACATACACCATCAATCTACACACAAATGTAGCGACCACCATGCAGCACTTGGCAGGCCCTCTCATGACCAGTGCTGCAAACAATCTCTAGCTAACGTAACAGATGACGCATTTTCTTATTCATTGACGTTACTGTGACGCTATAATTAGACTACGAATAATTAGCCCGAAAGAATAAACGAGGATTGTAATTCAACGCACACATAAACATCAGTTTTAATACATAACAATATAAACATCAAAGCACCATAATCAGCGGCTATGTGTGTGTGATTACTAGTTGTTTACTCCCCTATATAACCATTCTAACTATTGTACTCATTAAATCTTTATCGTGCGATAATTTGATGACGCCACGCCCACACCGCGCCTACGTGGTCATCGGTCAACTCTGCTGCATAAAATGCTTTACGGATACAAAAAGCCATACTGTTAAGACTAAATGATTTCACAATCATTAATCGAATGCATTATATAATAAGTTGTAAGGCGAACTCGCTTTGATGTTTCTATATATTTGAGTGTATATAATGTGATAGTATTGAAAATAATCTGGTTCTTTAAAGAATGACTAATGATCATGTCGATGGTAAAAGTTTGAAACAAATAATATTATTGTTAAACCACTGATATATTTATTAAATAGAGATTGTGTTAGTTACTCTGTGGCTTTGCTTATTAGTGACCAATTTATTTTTTATGTATATTTTATTTAAACAAATGCATAGTGTGGGTGTGACTGTCGTAATGAACCAGAAGCGATGTTTAAATGTTATATTTGTATTTATCTTTAAGAAGCGATTTATAATTTTGAGTTTGCAGTTCGGGTTGGTATTAATTCTTTGATATATATATATCAGTTGCATTTTTATTACCGTGACCAATGAGGATAAGATTTAAATAAGCATTATGCTATTAACTAAGAACCTTTTAATTTTTTTTATATTTTTATTTTAGTTAATGACGAGATTTTTTTTTACTTAATGTATTATATTAAGTCTTCAAGAAATGAAATCTGATTGCTATAATGTTTATGTGATTACGATATTTATTCAAGAAGAAACAACAACAGCACGAAATAGGTTTCTTTCAAAATGACATTTATTACTGAAAAACTTAAGGAATAAAAGTATGTAGTAATTAATTCAATAAAAAAAAAAATCGATATAAAGTTGTGTGAAATATAGCTATATTATATATTATGTATTTAACTATTTCATAAAACATTTTACTCATATTTTTTTTATTCTTGACAATATATCTTTAAAACAAAAAATAATCTCATACCCAGCAATAAGGAGTCACGACAACACAATAAAAGTTATTTTAAAATTAAAAATATGGTAGGCTTTATTAATTTCCTAGTTTGATTTTTTTTTTATGTTCTTTTCAATAGAGCAAAGATTTTATTCTATAATGACAATTATACAGTTATTTCAATATCGAAAGTTAATATCAGTCATATATTGTATGATCTGTTTAAGAATTGCTTAAATTATTTTCACGTTTTATTAAAAAAAAACTTGCTACAAGTTTAACCATATCAATATTATGGTTTTCATAATAAAGATAATATTTTTATAATCTTTTTCCGTCTATGCAACAACATGTATCAAAGAGATTTATGCTCATTTTTTAATCTAATAGCTCCTTAATTAAGGTAAACTTTGAACAAACTAAAGGTATTTGGGTTAAATTGGCTGTAAACTCTTATCTATATAATAAACTTATTTATGCCGTTGTCAGGACAAGTTGAGAATGTTGCATTGAAGGAGGATCGTTTAGGAGACATTTGAAAATATTGAAATTAAATTTTTGGATAGATTTAAATTGAATAAACGTAATTATAATCATCTGTATGATATAATCCATAATTTAGACAATTTATGTCGATTTTTTTATAATATATGTAGAATAATTTTAAGTAAATTTAGCAACAGCGTAAAAATTTTATTCCTCACTTCTATGTCCTGTGTATTGTTAATAAACATTTTAAATTATATAAAGATCAACTGATGACAAGGCGGGAATAATTGGAAACAACGCTAGCTACATCCTCAATAATAACTTTAGAAAGTATTATTGTCAAACCACCAAATATATTGGTAATAGCTATCGCAAACTTATTACATATTTATCTATTTCCATTTCAAGGACATTAATCATTAAATCAATAAACCAATGGCTATTGTAACAACGATTTTATTTAAAATTATAGTTTTTAAGACACTACGAAATGTAAGAGAATAAAAGTCACCTATAACGCAATCAAATAATAAAGAAATACAAAAAAACATGATTACTTATAAACGTGTTTCTCTTACGTGTACAATAAACTGACGTTAAAGTAATTTTGCATAGTTTTACAAAATAATTGACGTTAATTGGTCGAATTGGTTTTGCATTGTGTAACTGACCACCCAAGCTAACAACGTAATATATTATATATATAACGACTCTGTATTTTATACTTTAAATTAATTTTAATACAAACATAATATCAACACATATATTTCCTTAAAAATTTATTTTTATTAATATAAATTGAATGAGAGCTGAGCTGAACTTTATTTATTAAACTTCCCCGAAACAATCAGCTCACAAGACTCTTAACAATGAGGTCCTCTTGAAAAGTCTGTTGAGAATCGATACGAAACTCAAGTGGCAGCAAGATTGTAGTAGCACACTATATTGAATTCATAGAAATTAGCTCTGACTCAACGTATATTTTTTATTCCAGGAATGTACTTGAAATTGAGATGAATTATTTTCCGTAATGGAAAAATAATGACAATGTTTAATATGTGACATAATAAATTATGGTATAGGGAACGATGGATCATAGTATTTATTGAGTATAAGTAATGATAATCACTGTACAGTTTGATGAGTTGATTAGTTCGCTACACTGGCGTGCATGGTATCGTGTATGAAAGAACCACACGTGTGCTGTAGGGAGGTGGCTGGGGTATATTTTTATTTGTCGATATCGGTGATCGGCGCCTGCTCCATTAGTCATGTGACAGTATCGACACAAGATCGGCTCTCGGCCCTCTTTTAATTCCGATGCCGAACCGACTTCGCTTGTAAATTTACACGCGTACAGAACAACTGATGAATGATACACGCCTTGTACGTTCACGCAGTGCTATCTGAAGAAGTGCGTTAATGACTATGCGAATATTCATCGATCGAAGAGATTGCTTTATTGTTAGTATTGAATATTGTGTATAATTTATTTGCATATCCTTATGATTGATAACGATATGTTGTTTTGATGTTGATTTATTTCATTACTGAGACATGACATGCTAATGGTTAAATGAAATGATAAGCAATTAATACAGAATAGAATTTTTTATATAATTAAATGCTATCAGTACATTTTCAGAGATCGATTAATTGATATTGGATCGAGCTTTGAATAACATAAGAGAGAGGGAAAGTTGTATACGAGAGATGTGTGTGACAGATTATCGATAGTTTGTTACGTAATATTCGAGAAGCAAACATCGTATGCACAGGAATAGTATGCGTCGGCGGCTGTGCGAGGGTCAACGTTCCCCCTCTGACTCACCGGGCGACATACGTACACTATCACATTATTACTTTCTTATAAGGTTGTCGTGTTTAAATAATGCATGTAATGTAACTGGTCGCAATTTGTACTCTCTCGAGGTCTTTCAAACTGCCGAAGGGACGGTGCGGAGCGGTCCTTAAGTAACACAAATGTTTCTGCATACCACCTATGTTTATACTTATTGCACGCTTATGAATCAATAAACGTAGGACGTTCTGTAATGAAGATTCAAAACATTATAATCGTCTTGGAATTTTTTTAGTATAACTTTGAATATTTTATAATTTTCTAACATCAATCTTAAGACATTCGCTTTGAATTATGTATTAAACATGTATTCTGCTGTAATAAAAACTTCGCACCTATTTTATATGGGATCCATCTCAACTCCCAACTCACCCACTGAATGCTAATCTGCAGGATTCACCTTCGAGTACGCGTAAACATCACAGGAAAGGGAAGCTAATAAAATTTTATGAATCATTTACAAATACTGTTGCAAAATAATCAGCCCTCATATAATTTTCTAGTATAAAGCATTGTTTAAAACATGTATCTCACTTGTAACGGATGAATGTTAATCAGAAGGACGTTTTAGCGAGTAGTTAAGACAGAAATGTAATGTTTCAAGCCGACAAGACTGGCATTAAAACATTATCTTGTTATCGATCTGTGTTCTTAAAGCGACTCGCAATTAGTAGTTTCTTTAAGCGATGCAAGTGCAGACCTCCCGCGAGACACCGTCTTTTGACGCTGCCTTCTCGTCTTTATAAAATTATCACTAAATTGAGAGATAAAGTCCTCTCTCTGACGTGATAATACTACCTTCGAGCGACTTCGCCTATTTAAAGTGTTCTGTGAAAGAAAAATTTATGTCCGACGTTTAACCATTTTTTTTTGTATAATTTTTATGGAATGTTATTTGTTGATAAACGTATATAGCATTAATTACAATATTCTGTTATTGCTCTTTCGCATGATATCGCGTTATCTCAAATTATAAAACCGTAGTGAATGCTGAGCTGTAATATACTGTAATTTGGTTCACTTAAATTGATGTGCGAAAAGCAATTCGGTGTGGCATCGTGGTATCGGTGAGCAAAGGGCGCTTTTCCTTAAAAGGACCTGTCGCTTACGAGAGACCTTTCATAACATTTAATAAGATACAGTACGAGTGTAAAATTTCGTGATGGATCCGCGATTGGAGTCACGAGGCGCCCGAGGGCCGTGGGACAGGACTTTGTTTTATTTTTAATGCTTTATAATGTGCCGGCAGCTAATTACTCGGCGGGTTGCTTTTTAACGAGCTCTCATTCAGCTTAGCAGCACGCGTTCTCTCGTCACTCCTACGCACGTTTTTCACGATATCGCCTCGTATAATTCTGTTGTTTGTAATAAAATACAAAATGTACTGTCACTGCATGTGTCGGTTGAAATTATGATGTAGACGTTGCATTTTTGAGAACGTATTATTTTAATATTATAAAACGGTCTCTAAGACCAAGTATATTCTAAATATCCGTTATTAAGTCAGTGTTAGAGACATAGAGACATAGTAATTTAAAAAGTAATAAAAAAAATTTCTTTAAAAAATTGTGTCTTGTTTTATAAATATGCGTTCCATAACAACTTTCATTAACTATCTCTTTATATTTGCTCCGTTTCGTCGTAAATATATTTAATCAATGGAATTCCTGCTTTTACTTAAAATATTTTGTACTGATTACAAGGTATTTTAAATTTTTGTAAACGCCCGTACTGTATGTTTGTAAAAAGAATTTTTATGTCCTCTTATTTCTATAAATGTCATATTGAAGCATAATTTTTTTTTTTTTTTTAATTCTGTTTAACAAATTTTGTTAAAAATTATACGACATTAAGTTTATTTTTTTATTGAAAATTAAAACATATATAATTGTAATAAAAACAAAATGTCTTTTTTTTATAATAATGTTTTACATAATATCCATTTGCGTGCTGAAGTTTAATGTTTACTAATAATTCTTAGAGAATATATTTAAAACTATATTATTATTTTTTTATTAACTACCTTAACATTGTCTGCCTAATAATCCTTATTCCATTATTGGCATTTATAATTTCCTGACATAAACATTGTATTAAAGTGTATTCTTTTAAATAACCGGAGATATTTCTAGAATACACTGCTTTATCTACTAAAAGTTAGATCGATATATAGACTTGGCTATACAGGTAAGTGATTGGTGGTTGACGGGTGGCGTAGTTTGCTGCATCGCTACAGAACGATATCGATCTGACTTGAAGCACAGCCTTCCAAATAGGGAGTCCGTCTTCCCAAATAGGCAACGATCGACGCCCGCCACCTCCACTATCGAGGACGCAACATTTTCCATTGTCTACATGTTTTTGCTCTCTCTGAAACCGATATTGCATCTTCATCGAGGACATCAAGACCACTTTAGACGATCCGTAGCGGGCTTCACATAAACTCGTGTTTGTTTTCTAGCATATTGCTATTTCCAGATGTAAATTGTCCTCTGCTGTCACAGTTTTAGTTGAACATTAAAAAATATATATTACATCAATTATTTAACGGTGCTAAATGTTTCATTACGAAAATTTTAGAACAGTTAATGTGTAAGAAAATATATTGTGACTTTTAAAAAGAATTACTAGTCTATGATTCAGAGGATTAGCTGCCAAATGTTATTACACTGTCATAGAATAGATAGAGATAGCTGTGCTCTCTGTGTAGCACTGCTCTGTGGCATTGACTAATCGCTCGTGACTGAACACTATCACTTACTGACCTCCGGTTACCCTCGACGGCGTCAGCGGAGATAAATGGCAGAGAGTTAGCGCGAGGAGTGGGCGCAGTCTGGCGGGTGGCAGACACCCACAGAAAACACGCTGTGTTATGTTTTTTAAAACCGCTCAAGGGTTAGTTTATATTCATCTCAAACATGTTTATATCGACATTTCTGTTGGCTAGTTAGTACCGCAACAGAAATCACGTTCCGCCAGCTTCTGAGAGCCGCCGCATCTCTGGAATGTAGCCTTTAAGTTTGATAGCGGTGATCAATGGATGAAATATGTAGCCATGAAATCAATAAGCAACCGTTCTTTCATTACGCTCATTAATCCCAATTGGGAGACAATTGGCAGTTAAATCTTCAACAATTTATGAGCTTAATAAGGAATGTTGCGGGCAGATTGTTTTTTTTGGCGATGTCGCGACAAAGAACACAGATTTAGAGTAAGTCGGAATGATTATGTATATTTGCCTGTGTCGGGCGGCGCGGTTGAGCTATTGCTGCATTGTATTCAAATCCTGGCGTCACCATTCTGGGTGCGATGTGAGGTGCGAGGACTTCTTTGTGTCAACACGCCTCTATGTTTCAATGTTTTACACTATATCTCATTTGTATATACGGCCTTTTTTTATTTCATAACAGAAACATTCATTATGAAGTTTTGCGCACATTCTATGTTGAATGCAAATAAGTTTTTGATATGCTAATAATGTTTCAATTTTACTTACAATATTGTAAACATTTACGCTTTCTACCTTTGCAATTTCAAAATATTCATCCTTACTTCTACAATAACAATATATTTTAGCAATATATTTATGTGTCAATAAATTTGTCTAGTTATAATGTTGTATGAAATGAAATAAAGTATGTTGGCAAAAAGTTACTTTTATAAAATTTAAGTTCTCAACAAACATGGAGTGTAATATCAGAACATAGGACTTTTTATTGTGATTTCGGTTATATGTATATTGTGATTAAGAATAGAAAATGCTATTAAGCCACATCATAATTCACAATTATAATTTAAAGTCGAAGGTTATGTTTCTATCCTTTCAGTTTATCTACGAATTGAATAAAGAGAGTCGTATCAAGGCATTTTTTCCATTCATCAACTTGTTAGTATTCTTCCTCAAATAAAATACGTAAGAGATGCATATATTTAAAAAATTACAGATTCAGTGTTAAGCTCCCCGGTATGAAATTATATATATATAAAAAATTTACTTTAAAAATACATTAAGAACTTAAAATGTACAGTTCTAATTTGCTGTTTTAAATGTTTATGCATGCGCATAACTTACAGGAATTCTTAAAAGCATGCAACATTTATGTGTTTCAGATCGGATCAAACAAATTTATAGCGCAAATCGAGAGCATACTAAGTTGCTGTTAATATGCAAATCGGATTCGGTACGAGAAAATATCGCGATTGAAATAATATCGATATGAAAGAAAAATAAGCGGTGTTATAAAGGTGTTATTGGCAGGGCTCGTGTGAACATTCGACCGTGCGAAAACAAGACCTTGCGTCAAGTCGAACGAAAACGGTTTATTGCAATTTGACTACCTTATTTATCCAATTAAAGATTAATTATCATCAATAATTCACTTTAACATTAAGCCATCCTGTTTTTTAATATGTATTTAATACTTGAAACAATTGACAAATGTCAAAAAATAATAGATAATATCAAACAGACGACACAGAATTACTAATCAAAAATTGCAATTAACGTTTAATTATAATTAAATTAGTTTCTGTGATGTTAAGAATTTTGGATACAAAATTAAATTATAATTAGGTCAGCCGGAGGCGCTGAGAGGCGGTCTGTCACAAAACACGAAAATATAAATAATCCCTTTTAGTATCGCCGCTCCGTTTTCGTCGTTTCGTCTGTATTAATAACTATTAATTATAATAAAAAATAATTTAACATGTGATAGTTTTTCTGTATTATAACTAAACAGTTCGGGCGAAAATGTATGAATGTCTGTCATACATTAACCTAAAAAATTATTAAGATTTTATATTATTTGATGACACTCTTTGTAAGATGTTTTCTTTTTGAATAAACTAAAAGCAACGCAGTAATAGCGGAGTTATCTATATTGGAACAAATCAATCCCTTCAAGGAAGTTAGTTGAGATTGTAAATTTTTAAAAAAGGTTAACTTCTCATGGAACGTTATTCGGAAGAACTTGAATGAATTGATGTAATGAATGAGTGCATGAACAAATCCGTATCGATATTATCAATTAAATAAAACGATTATATTATTGCAATAGTAATAAATACCGCTATCAGAATCGTGACACATTAAATGAACCCATCATTATTGGTTTTCATTTTAGAGATATAAAATATTTCTTTTTTTTTTATCCGCAACTACTTCACTACATTACAGATGTTCAAACTTTTTGGTTTATAAAAGGAACTCGAGATCGCTCCGTGAATGCAAATTACACGCTCTGTTATAATTCTATATATAATTTAATAAATATAAATGAACATATTTTACATTAATGTATATAGCGGAATATTTGCGTCATGATATTTTTATTTACTTTATACCTCCATTCCTTTATCTGGCGCCACAGTGTATTGTTGACCTTTCTCTTTGCTCGATTCGCTTATGCAGTAAACGTGTATAAATAGGCGTAAATGGCACTTCTATTACTTTTTTACCGTCTGTCTCTTACCAGTTTTGCGTAATTAATAATTGCAAAGGTAGCTTATGCATTTCTGCACGGCTTGCGACTGAGTTGTTTAAGACTAATTGTTAATTATTCAAACTGAATATACAGCTATTAAAGTCATGTATATTATGACTATGCCAATAATGTATACATATAATTCTCTCTTATTCAGTAACGTTAAACTAATGTAAACAATCTCGTATCTACACGAGCTCGCCCTAATATTGAATTTTTAACGCCATATTGTACACTTTATTAACGTGAATGTTGGCATCTTTGTTCGTCCATTAATCTCCATATAATTAAATGATCAAGTGAAACTATATATAGCTCAAGAAACGAGGACGTGCTCACGTCAGTCGCGACGTTCGACTCTCCCTATCGGACCACACTGAAACCTTATCGGTGGGTATTTCAGGTCATTAATGGTGGAATAAAGTACCCAGGAAGAGAGTTTTGTGTTTCGACGACTTAAAAATTTTCTAAATCTAGTTAAATTTGAGCATGGATATAATGTGATGTTCCTGTGCTAGGCGTACGCCTAGATGTCCGATCGTTATCGGACCTATCATTGGACACATCTATCGTCTATATACGAACGATATATGTACGTGGGTGTGACATACCCTCATAGATGGCAGTCTATCCTCAAGTTTATATGCTCACCTAACGGATTGCATTAAAACATTACTCGTAAATATAACTGTAAGTGTTCGTCGTCTCTGTAGGTATGGGTTATCGCGAGGCTTTCTAAGAGGTCTGATAACGGAGACACAAAACCATTAATGAGTGTTCTTGCTTGGTGAAATCGTCGAGGAAAAATCTCAAGACTTATTAACATAGTAGTAAAGCTAGTTTATTCATAATTGGCGGTTATCTCCCTCCCTAGTGCAGGCTGCAGTGCGTGCTGTCCCCGCCCCCCGCCTGCTCCCCGTCGTGCAAATAAATTGCGATCATAATATCTCGCGACATCGACCAGGCCGACCACAATTAAAATTTGCATTCTTGTACTTTGATTGATAACTCTGTTGAATATAAAGGGATCCCATTGATTTGTGAATCCAATCTCGGAGATTTAATAATGTTTGACGCCTTTTATCTTGTCCGTACCAATAATATTAAGCGGTGTATTTATTGAGCTCGGATATAAGAATAAGAATAAGAATAAGAATGATGCTTAGTTAAGGAGTATTGTTGAGTTGTTTTATTTATTAATGTTGGGAGTGTTTTGAATACAATTTGGAATTAGTTTTTTTTTTATATTGTTAATATAATAAAGCTTCTTAAGACCATATTTGTGCTCTTTGATAGAATAGGTTTTATTCTGTGAGGTTTATGAAAAAAATATATATTCTGCTGCAATCTATAATAAAAGGATTTTTTATAGTTCAACTTATAAATCATGTGATTTATAAATTAAATATTCTGTAACGTATAGTAAGCAATCATAGTTATTTTGTCGCTAAAACGAATGCAGTCACGAGTGGACTCAGTCTATAAATACGAGTTCAATGATAAACGACATCGTAATAAAAATATTCATAAATTCCGAAATTATAAATGTCTGATTTACAACGTTCCTACATAGTTTTCAAGGTGCTTGGACGGTTACAAACTATCATCTGAGAGACTAGACAGAAATATGTATATTACTAAGATAAGAAATATGCAATGTCTAATTTCGTATCTCGCCGACTCATATTTGCGAAAACATTTTTTAACTTTGTTTTTATTAGGTGCAACTGTAAGCACGCTCGCGAAGCATCTTTAGAATTATACTCAATAAATTATATGTGTGATATTTTTGTTAAGAGACTTGGCTTCTGGCCACTATCTGCTGATATTATGATATCAGACTAATAATCGATTAGGCGATGAAATGTTTTTTTCTCAAATATTCATAGAAATTGTTCGTGTTCTCGTTTTAAACATTAGTGTCTATTCATTGCATAATATATTGGAGCTAGTTTATACAGATATATTACTTGAATAACATTTTTTACACTGAATCACTAAAATATAATGATTATATAACGCAAGCAAATTTAATAGAGATACCTTACAACTGTATATTAAATTAAAATTCTAGGAACACGTATTATTACTTTGGTTTTTTACTAAACTAATTGATTCAGCCAAGTAAGCACCTTTGAGACGCTATTCGTTATAATCGAAACATTGAAATTAAATAAATTTGTTAAATTATAGTCTTATATACAAGAACCAGTCAAGACCGGCAAACGGGCGCCTCAATGAAGTACACAATAAATAAAAATTAAGGGGAGACAAGACTCCACGTAATATACTGCTAGTTTACTACACGCCTCTGGCGAACTCGATCGCTGACTGCTTTTTAATTACTATTTAATAAGACCACAGGTTATTTACAAATTGAAAGTACCACAATTATAGTATGAAGGTAAAGGTGACGAATGTCACTGACATGTCAAGGCAGTGATGAAATGGAAAAGACAGGAAGTATGTGCAATGTCGACAACCTTGCGGTAAAATCTACGGAATAGTGTCGTGTGTGGTACCACACAGTACTTACATCTTCGTGTTTTAAATGGCAATGTCTGACGTTAAGATAATAATAAAAGGATTTAAATAAACTCAGACGTATTGAATAGTTGCAAGCTATTTTATCATCCCAAAACAACATTTGTTTGGTTCTGTATATATAATATATATCCCAGTCACCGAATATCCTTTCTAATGTGTAGAATGAGTCATGTTAGTTTATTCGCTTAATTCGTGCGATCGGGGTTGACCTCAGGTGTTGGACGCCTGCGGTGTTATGTAAAGCGGGTATCAGATGTCCGCAACAGGTGTCGATCGAGCCTCGTAAGTTATTGCCTCGCATCGGTTAATCAAGTTTATGTTGGTGTTAATGTGAAAGAATAACCAGTCCATTTGAAACGCATGATCTTCATGGAATTTCCATTTGCGCAAATTATGTCGTCCTTGTAGGCTGACATTATAAAAACCTACAGGGAAGGCACTTTCAAATTTTAAACTTACGGGAAAATCGGTTTTATATGATGCATATATTTGTTGATGGATCTTAAACTTTTGACGCCTTTAAAAAATATGTTTGTACAGATTATTAAGTGACATTTGTGACTGTTAAATTAAGACACTGACGTAATATGCGAAGCGAAAATATTTACTATCAAAATTTAACAACTTTTCTATTAAATTTATGCTGGAAAATAAATAGAGATAAAAATGATAAGGAAAAGAAACTTTTACGATATCTCTAATCTTGGGTGTCTCATGGTCCTAAACAAATATTTGTAAGAATATTAGGAAATTGAGATTTAATACAAAAAGGGGGAAAAATTAAATCTATCGCAGAACTGTGTTCAAAGAAACCACAGAAACATCAGTTCACATATAAGATGGAAGTAACAAAAAAAAAGAACAGCTGATACTTTTACAAAATATTGGCTGAGTGTTGAGTACACCTTTTATTTCATTTCGATTTTACCAACTAAACGTACCTAACAAACAGGATCACTCTGGTCTGTATAAACATCAAAAAACCTTTCATAAGGTTGATTATTTTTATATACAATTTAATATCCAAGCCTTTACATAGCATATATCTAAAATTTAATATGCAAGCCTTCAAAGTCATTTAGGTATACGCTTTATTGAAGCGGCACGGCTACGCTTCCACGACCAGACCGTGTCTCTTTGCATGTTTGACATGCAATAATAGTAATGATTTTTATTATGACAATGAAACATTCATTGTTAGAGCATGCTACGCTTCATAGGTCACTAATGGTATTTGGTACTTACTCTGTTAGTTTAAATTGACCGTATTCAAGAAATGTCAATCAAATGAAGCGATATTTTAACATTGAATTTGTTTTTATTATGTCGAATTAATGGATTAGAAACATTAAAAACAAAAATGCACATATCGAGCACCAATTTCCATAAACAGATCTTGGAAGGAGCATCAAGCGGGCGACGCCAGTACTTCATTACTCTGGTGAGCCACTGCTGGCTCCTTGCCAACATTTCCAAGAACCCGACAGAAGGTTACGAGACGTCTTGCTTTAGTTTTATGCCTAAACGATCTACATATTTTTGCATCTAACTTAACCAAATCTATAAGGGTCGGAAGTGATGTTCTTTTATAATATATACTGACTACACAAAAAACTTTGAAAATTAAAATTCATTACTTTTCTTCTTTCCTTGCATTTACCAAGGCATTACCAACGCCTTTACTATGTAAATATTCTTAGTTTAGTAGGTAACTGCAAAGTGGCATGCTTAACACGACGTTTGATTGTCGCATCCTTATAGAGGCGCCTCACCCTCCATCCTCATTTAAAAAGAGGATACCGAAACAATAATGTTTATAAAATATTAACTGTTGATTTGATTTCCTCTAAAAACTTAATCAAAAATTTGGAATATCTTCGATGTCACAATATTTAAAAAAAATATAACCCGATTTCATTTGGGATAAATGGTTCGATCGAACAAATGAAAAAACAGAACCTCAGAAACTTTTTACTAAAAATTTATGTATAATGTAAAACTTTGTGAGACTGGCGGAAAAATTGAGAAGCTTAAAAATAAAAAAATTCCAACCTGCAATTTTATTTTTAGATGTCCTTACGTTTAGTGTTTTTTTAATGGGTCTCGTTAACCTGTCGGCGCATAGGTTTTATTTTTACGTATTAAAGTGATTATTATTAGTTGAACATTGAAAACCATAAAACCAACGTCTTCATTTAATGAAATCGAGAACGTTTATATAAATAAATTACCCGTAATTTTATAGAAGAATATTATTAAAAAATATTTTTGAATCGGATTAAGATTAGATTATTAATAATTTGTATTAAATTTTTTGTTTCGATTAACACGTGGACGATTATTTTATCCAGTTAACAATTTCACGTTATCATATTAACATATTGTTAAGTTAAATGATCTGATGAGTTACAAGCTGTCTTGAGTTATATTCAGTTCCTATCCACTTAAATTATATTAGAAAAGTAGCGATAATACACAACAATATAATTATAGTGACAAAGAAATCATTATGGATTTTTTAATAAAACGTATGACGTTTATTTGGAAGAGAATTTTATATTATTTGTGTTGTATTGTTTGAGTTATTTGAAATTTTGTTTGAATTACGAATGTGTTTAAATATAAAGAGTTTTTGAAGAATAAATAAAACGAACGGCAAAGCGCCTTGGCGTTATTTTTTGACGTGCGGGTTAAAAAATACAGTGTAATATGTTTGGCGCAGCGCATCACTAAATACAATTTTAAAAGTTGTTTTATGTTAATGTATTTATCAAAGTGTTCGTGACACTCGTTGTCTCGTCATCTCGTGCTATAAATCATACAAGAACCGTAAATTAAATACGGATATGTGTTTGACCGCTTAAATTCATTCCGATGTAGGCCTTGCAGGTACTTGCAAATTTAATCTAGAATTTCTGTTAAATAAAAGATAAGCTCCGTGAATTTATCGCATTGCTGTGTGATTAATTAAAATTTAAAGTGGCATTTTGAATCGTGACCGCCATTAAATTAATTAATAAATTTTCCCACTGCTAAAACAATTGTCCAAGATCGTGATACATTTATCATTGTGCTCGGAAAGGTTGGTACTTTCCAATAATTCGCTCTCATATAAATTAAACAGTGAAGGTGTCCGTTATTAGGAGTGCTGTTTTCTATCGGGATCTTATTTTTCCTCACATTGACAAATGACACATTGTTAGCTTTTACTCGATACTTTCTTAAAGACAATTGTTTTACGTAGCCATAGAAATACATCTTGAAATTATAATCGTTTGACAATACTTAGTTTTATTTCGCAATTACAGTTATTTACTGTAAATTTTATTATCACTTTTGCGTAAAGCTTTTAAGAAACGTATTTATTTGACGGAACATTAAAATTGTAATTTCCTTTCGTTATTATGGGCAAGTTTTTAATTAGATACTCTGCTATTACCAGTTTAGTGAAAAAAAAAGATAAATATCTATTTGTAGTTACTTCAAAGAGTTTCTTCGATTTCAAGATATGTATGTCATTGAACGATTCTCTGTATACAGATTTTGTTGTTGTTTCAGAATGTCAGTTTGGCAAACAAGCGAAAGAGTTAGGGTCCACATGGTTCGCGGACCTGGGTCCTCCTTTCGGTGTGATGTACTGCATCAAATGTGAGTGTATACCGGTGAGTAAGTGAATTTTTAACTTCTAATTTGAGTATAAGTAACTTTCAGAAAACTACCTCATATATATATGATGGTATTGTATTTTGTATTCATTTAACAAATGTTTTAATTTGAGAATTCAATGACTGATGACGTGACTGCTAGCTCGAACAATACAGTAGTATAGTGCAGCTAAATTACAGATGAATGTTATGATACAAAAAATAGCTCGCATATTATTCTAGTGCAACTCAAATTCTTAATTAGATTTCTATAAGTACCTAGTCTTTGTGTTAAAATATACAAATGTATGTACAAATACTTTATTAGTTTATATTTGAGGATTATTGTTTACAATTAATTTTAGGTACAAAAGAAACGTCGCGTGGTAGCTAAGGTCCAGTGTCGAAATATTAAGAATGAGTGCCCGGAACCGTCTTGTGACACTCCGACTCTGTTACCCGGGAGGTGCTGCAAGACCTGTCCAGGAGATATCAACTGTAAGTAAATACTGTGATCATTGGATACATAAAACAAGTCTCAATCTATGTTTTTGTAGGTTAAGAATATATTACCCTTTTTAAACACTGTCTATGAATCATATTACTTAATTGTAAACTAATATACACGATATAAATTAACACGTTATAAAACAGATTAATAGGAGAATTTTAACTGTGACAAGCAGAAAAAAATAACAGTACATTATTTACTATAATATAAAGTCTTAAATACACTATAGAAATAATTATAAAGTCGTATACAATAAAATTAAATTTCCCAAGTCTGACAAAGAGCATCACGATAGTTGTAGGTAGTGATGGACGCGATGTTAATGTCTGATATCAGAGTTAGTTAAAACAACCACAATGGTTCAATGAACATAAATAATACTTTGTTTTCACAAATTAATATCAAATTGCGTAAGTTATTAAAAAATATTTAATCGTTAATAAAATTAAAATAAACATTGGTTCATAAAATTAATAACGTAGTTTTGTAAGTAGTTTCGTAATTTTAGTCTTAAAAATGAGATAATACGGTTGAGAATTTTATTGCATTTCATTATTTAATGTTAAATGCAAAATAATTTTGTTATTATATAATTATTTACTTTACAGCAATTAAATTTACAAACTTGTGCGCCGTCACGTAGCCACTTTTGAATCATACAGATATGATTTATGTATGATTTAAAACGTGATTTGAGTATTGTTATAATATTATTATTATATATGATTTACAAAAAAAAAGAACATAAAAATTATATAAATAAAATGAATAAAGTTCTCATGTAATATTAATTTCATGTTAAGTCGGGCGGGCGGCAAGTGATTAATATTATTATTAAGACGAGATTTGGTTTCAATTAAATTTTAAATATAGGTGATGTCACCCCTGATTTAGCAGCATTGTATAGACTGATGTCATGTTTTTTTCAAACTTGACATCGCTCTCTCGAGAACATTCTTGAGCCGGAACTGTAGTGTAGCGTTTAGAACCCCGTTAGATTTCTCCTTTTGTTAACATAATGCTTCTTAAACATAGCTCAACTGCAATTTTCACTTATTCTGCATTTATTTTTATTATCTCTTTAGTTTAACTGAGAATTAATATCTACTAAATTATTTATTGCTAAAATATTCTTGTAAATTTCATTTAAACACTTCGTAACATACAAATCTAATAACGGAAAACTTGCCATAAATCAATGTTATATCTTTATCAATATCCAGTGAAATTTTGTCACCTTATTTTTTTTTTTTTGAACAATCAAATACAATTCTTTTTACTATTCAAACCGCATTCGTCAGTTCTTCATGGATTTTTTCATTTTCTAATGTATTAAACCTCAGCAAAATTGTGTCATACCTAAATTATATAATAATTTAAAGTGTGTTGAATGGGCATTAATTTACTTTATCAAAATTATAGTTCAATGTTTCATTACAATTCATAGTTTTCTGAACTTCAACGTATAATTTCAATGTTTAAGAATTGTCTTTTTCTTTGAGTTACATAAAATATTTTTATATTCTCAAATTAAAAGGTAGTTGGTGGTTGCAAATGTGAGAAAGCATGCGTACATATGAAGTGACAGGAACTGGCGATGACAAATGACAGTGGACAGGCCATGCGGCTCCCACGACGGTTTCTCATGATTACCTACACATGACGCTCGTTGTCTGCATTCGATCTGGATAATCATTCCTGCCGACACTAATTCGTAATGCACAATTACATGTCTCAATAATGAACTGAGAAAATAAACGTGCCATTAATTTAAATACGAAATTCCTCATGATTTCGCAGCGGTAATGAATCACCCAGGGAATACGACGGTGATGTTCTGTGTTGTTCGTGGAAGCGTTGACGTCGCCGACAGCACGTCTGCCGCAAGCATCGACCGTGCGAGATATATCGAGAGCATTACAATAACATTACTCAGATGCACCGGGCTGATGCAGAAATGGCACGCGTTGGATGTCCCCCTGCGCCCGCTCCGCTGCTGCAAATATAGCCGCTGATGGTGGTTATTCCGGGAGCGGCTATCGACCCGCCGCCGCGACGCCGTCTGCGGGCCTTTTTAGTGAACACTAAACATTTTTGCGAACGAACATCAAAAGTCAACGGACGCGATTCTTTCGTTTATTCTTGACGTTTTCCCGGCATCGCTAAATCCTCAACTGTTTTGTATTTGTAAATATTCCTCGTCGTTCACTGTCTCGTTAATTGATCGTCTGAGAACGCGTCCTAAATTCGTTTCGCCTACGTTATGTGAACATTATAAATTAATTTTAAATTGATGAAGGTTGTTAACATTAAATTGCAAGACAAAACAAAACAATATTGAATTTCATCACCCGCGTAAATGTGCTTACCCAAATACTTTATTGCATAAATAGATAGTTATTTACGTCACTAATAAAACGTGCCATTAACAACATAACTTGTATTCGTTTATGAAGTTTATTTTATGGCACTTTGAGATAACTCCCTCACTCTTCAAAGAATATTTGAGTCTGAAAACTATAAATGTATTAATTTTCTACCTTCGATTACTGGTAAAAGTTTTTTATTTTTGTTTCTCTTTTACAGAAAAGAAAGACAATTCCTAAGTTTTGATTGAAACGGCCAGGTGTCAATGCAATAAAATTCGTTTTTATTTTCAATACTTGGAAGGTTCATGGCCCTAGAGATTCAATTATTTACACCTCGGCAGGTAAAAGCTATAAACCTCCATAACATGTTATATGTACGTATAAGCTGGAGGTATTATTAAGCGCTGTCCATTGGCTAGTGCGGTTTAAGAGCTGTCGTGGTTCAATGGATATGAAATCATCGAGTATCCGAGCAGTCGATCACGAGTTCGTCTAATTCAGTGTGCTACATGTGCCTCCGAGGAATTTGTTTTGTGCACGCCGCTCGGGGTTTTATTTTCATGAGATCGGGACACCGATCGCAATGCATTCCCTGATGTAATTTGTTTTTGCCTTTTTCGCAACTCAAGTAAGCTTTGATGTTTGATTTGGAGTGGTCTTTGGAAATATTTTTCTTAATTTGAATGATTGGTTACAGTGTAGGTTAAATCGGACGTGAGATCATTCACGTCCAAATGTTCATATTAAAATGGAAGGTATATTGAGATAATATTTATTGCTGTTATAAATATTTAAACATCCACAAATGGTTTTAATAATCTCACGGAATCATGCAATCCTATTTCTATGTCATTGGTAATAATTGAATTAAATATGTATCAAAACTGCTAATGTTTCTTAATGACGAGGTAAAGGTAATTGTGGTTATGGTATAGATAACCCTAGTAATAGAACCATAGATTGTTGAATGTACGTGTCTGAATATTACCGCGTTTGCATAGGCCCCGCCTGCTCTGGCGCCGCAAATGTTCTGATTTACCTCAAACATTAATCTTTAGATCAAAGCAGGTCATGTTTTATATTAAATGGCATTTGAATATATGGCTACAAGTTTAATGTATTGTCCGTCTATTCGAGACTATGTTTAGGAATGTTATATCTTTACCTTTAAATATGAGCTTAGTGAATTGCAAAATTTATGTTCTGTATAAAATGTACATTTAAGTTAATAAACAAATGTAATTGACATCATAAAATGGAAAACTATACTAAGGTATAGTTTGGGCTTTTAAATTTTAATCTTTACCATTATAGTACAACATGAAAAAAATATTATGAGAAAAAAAAGTGATGTATAATATTTAGCTTACGTGATATGTTAAAACCACAAACATTTTTTCATGAACCAAATTTAAATATATTAAATTTCAAAGAGACATCACATCACTTCGTCTTGAACATTTGTAAAGAAAATATTTGTTAATTTATTACTTTAAAGTCATAAAGGGGCTCACGTTATTTTTATTGTATAAACGTATTTTGAAACGTTAAACATGTGAAGTGTCGTCTGATTGTAGCAATCGGTGGCATGTTTATTGAAACAAAATGTACTTACGCAAATAGAGAACATACGGCGCGCAAACAAAGGCGACGTCGCGACGACCGGCGCCGGCGCCACTGTTTGATACATAGATCGGATCGAAAAGTATAACCTTCA